>NC_056750.1:695320393-695480393 GCF_019279795.1 Protopterus annectens
TATAGTCCAGGATTTGAATAATTTAAAGAAAAAGACAAAAAGAGAATCTGAGTGTGCAGAGAAATTAATAACATTAAATACATTTTAGAAGAGCTGTGCAAATGAGATATTGATCTTTTAATTGAAGGTTTGAGGTTAAAATTATGCGGTCAGTCACTCTATGACAGAAGAGTAGTGAAACCTAACCGGAGTGATGTACAGCCAGTGGAAGCAGTAGCCCTGAATTTAGAACATTACCTATGGCTTCCATGCTTGCAGCCCCTAAAATCAGTGTAACACAGTAAGAGATGAAAACATAGAAAAGTTGCCAAACAATGCGCGAGTCATAGCCAGTGAGATTAAATGTATATGCATAATACAGAAATAATAGCTTTAAAGTTCTTACTTTTTCTTTCCCATAAACACGTAAGTGCATCAAGATGAGGAATACAAATCTTAAGATTTTCACATGACCTCATACTGTAGTTCATCCTTCTCCAGTGAATCTGTATAATTATGTCCAATATCACCAGATTCAACCATGGGAAGGAGGAACAGAAATTGTGTACTGCTTTTGAACCACATATTTCTAACAAGCGTGATGCTCGTGACAGTGAATGTTTTACAGTTTTTCATAAGCAGTAAGTAAATATATAAATACTCATCATCAGAGGAAGTAAATGCTGTAAGTACTACTGCCCCTCATAGATGGGAAGAAGCATATCAAATGTATACTGCAGAATAAATTTAATTTTTGAGAGGGTTCATTTAAGGGGCCTAATATCTACTATAAATATTAATTAGACAATCTGAAAAAATAATGTGCATGCTTGCTTAGAATGATACATGGAGTTTTCTCAAGCAGTGGCAAAATTGTTTTTCAAAGTTTATGCATCCAAATAATTATGTTTAAGGGGAAAAACAAATAAAAGGATGCATGTGAACCAAAAAAAAAGGTAATTATGTCAAATGTGATATATGTTCCCCATGTTATTTTTTCTCCCATATTAAATTATTTGAGTAATAAGACGATTATGTTGGGAACAGCTTTGTGCGAGTAAATCTGATATTTCTGGCTACACACCCTGATGTGTTATACTGTTTTTGGAAATTTGATAACTCAAACCTTTCTGGCTTGTGTTCTTGCCTGTGCATTTAATGATAATGTATAAACAGAAAACAGGTGCTTTTCGTTTTATAACTATTTCATTTAAAAAAAAATTAAGATACATTTTCCAAAAAACTTAAATACAAGACAAAAGACTTACTTCTATATACTGTTTCTGCAGCAACATTATTTCAGTAAATTAGTTTCAAGAGACATAATGCATGAGGAGAGGGATTTGGCTTTGTCTAGATTTCTAGGTTGTCTTATTTTTGACTAGCGTGGGATAATAAACTCTAATGCTTCAAAATGTACCAAAGTTAATCAACGTTTAGTATCTCCAAGTTGCAATTAGAAGTGCCTATTGATGTCTGTACTCACAGAGTGGGTATAACGTTCTGGGACTTATCCAAATAGAAGGACATTGGCAGTCTTAGAGGTGGTTTGGCTCTGAAGCTGGGGAACACAGGAGTAATTAGCGCATTTTAATGTAGTCATTAGCTAGCATTCTCTAGGGAGTGTGTGTGAAGGCAACCTAGAACAGGAAGAAAAGTGGCAATTACTGTAAAACAATCAGATACTGGCTCACTTATTTTCTTCTGAGTGCCGCTGTTTTATAGCTGTGGAATTTTAATGCAGGATGTCATAAAGACTGGCAGGAAAACTCCCCTGCATCCTCGAGTCTGCTCTTTTTATCTTGCAACTGGTCTGCATTCCACATGTTCTAGACAAAAGTGCCGTCAACCTTCTTGTGGAAGTAAAGCTATCAAAATCACATGAGGCTTGCAAATGTGAGTGAACAAAAGTTTTTGTGTCATGGTGTAGACATACATTTGAGTGTGTAAGTGTGTATTAATGCCTGTTGGCAAACTGATAATGACAACAGCCTTCTCATTCTTATTAGGCACTAGCGATGGAGACACAAGTCGGGTATTAATTACAACACACAGTACTGAGTCTGCATACGCAGAAAGGCATTCAAAATTTATCAGTACGTATCAGCTGGGAATTAATAACAAAGAAGGAGATGAATGTAGGGGGTAGCTTAACAAAAAGAAAATAACTACTAAAATGTAAAAAACACAAGAGGTAAAAAAAAAAAAAACTCTGTACTTAGGAAAATTTGTTGCACAACAAAGAAAATATAACTTTCATATACTAATACTGAGACTTTCATATGATAACAAATATGTGTGGTTGTAAAGCAGCCCTTAGCAAAAAGTAAGAGTTGTGCTCACTGTGGTATCACTTCTCGCAGATAACTTTTGATCTTAATGCATGCTACTACCTGAATAATTGTTTGAACTTAAAAACATGCTAATCATCTGAGTGACCCACCATTATAAGAATTATGAGTATGCTATTTAAATATGATCTCTCTATCCCTCTCACTTGCATAATACCTAAATTTCAAACTCTTTTGATTCCTTTGGCAACACTACATGCTATATTAATGACAGTCTGCTTACAACATTTGACCTCTAATGGCTCACACACTAATTTATTTATTGATTTCAACTCAAATCCTGCATCCTGTGGGATTTGTGGACAATGATTTACTCAAAAAGCTTGTGGCATATTTTTTCAAATGTCTGCCATTTATCATCCTTAGGTCTACAAATGACTCCTGCCGCATGAAAGCATGATAGAAGCTACATTTCTGCCTAAAATTAGCTGTTCACTTATGTAGAAAGACATCACAGCCTATGTTGTCAGAGAACAAATAGGAGTACAACTTGATATCATGACTTATCGAAGCAATTGCAAGGGAATTCAGCAGACTTGATAGCTCACAGCAAGCCATCCTGATACAATCAAAAGCATCAGCCACATATCTTTTCTCCTGCTGAAATACAAGTGCATGTGATATACCAATTCATTCTCTGCATATCAAAAATATATTTTCTCCAACCTCCACCCCCCCATAAAAAGGGAGGCATACAATTGTGTTTTATGTGCAAAAATAGTTTGCCTTTCCTCACAGTAATGATATCCTCAGAGGTGATCATATTAAGTACAAAGGGAGAGTGAAGTATGCAGATATGGGAGTTCTCCCCATAAAAATACTCATTTCAAAAAAAGGTCAGTATGCAACTTTACAACCACAGTTCTATGTATTGTAAATGGAAGGTTCAACATTTTTGAGAGATACATTCCAACCTGCTATAATGCACATTCAAAATATTTAAGTTATAATTATTTAGGATAAACAGTCCTGCCGTATTTAATCTTGTGAGTGTAAGTCACTTATTACAAAACATTAACCTAAGCATTTAAAATTGTATTAATAAAGGCTTGTCCAAATGGAAAAGCAAGTCATAAACATTATGGGGAACAATTAGATTGTCCACGTACACCCCCTTCCATACATGGACACACACACACACACGCATACACACACACACACACACACACACACACACACACACACACACACACACACGCATACACACACACACACACACACACACACACACACACACTGCCAGACAGACCAATAAAGTTGTGGAAGCATCATGGGATATAAATTAAGCAAATGGTTAAAGGTAATCAATGATGCTGCATTTGGTAGTGAGACAAAACTGTCACTACTGACATACATGTAAGTCAAGTAAAATTAATTGCCTTACTAACAAGGAAATACATTTATATTAAGAAAATAACTCGTCAAATATCTACAGACAAAAGGGATCATTATCATTAATGGGCAGTCTTCCTTCCACAAGTCATAAATTAAATAAATGTCCTGCTGTGGATTTCATAAAAGCTGACAGGAGTCAAAGTAAAAATCATACATTGATGAAGAAAGTTCATGTTTAAGAAGCATGTAGTCCAACTTACAGTGATATTGTGCTTCATTTAAGTATTTAATGTATTTACTTTGCTTATCCGTTAATGCAGGAATGGAAGAACATGTTATAATCTAGGGCTCTCTTATACAGTCACCCATTCATGCATTCACAAATAGGGCAAGCATTTCTCATATAAAAATAAAAAAAAGGTTAACTGCACAGTGTGTTTAAATAAATTACATTTCAGTTGTATGGACACCATGTGCTGATTCATTTGTTTGTTTAAATCATTATCATTCTGTGATATACTTGGAAAACAGTAGACAGAAAAGTCCAACGTGAACTGAGGAAAGGTAGTGAAAAAAAGGCAAACTAAACTTACCTTGTTGAGAAGTAACTAGGCTGAAAACAGGAAGTATAAATTCTTGCTTACGAACAGTAAGGATTTTCCTTATCGGCAACTCTCCAAATAAAAGGCAGCAACAGAAACCTCTGATAAGTCTGTTATCAGTTCTTCCAGATAAGATGCAGTGAAAGAATTACATGACAACACCGTTATGTGTCCTTAGTTCAGAGTATAAGTAACCCAGATATCTAGTTATGCTTCTGCTAGTTGTTCTAGCTCACAAACAGATGAGAGGAAATAATCCTTCTTTTAGAAAGTATGCTGACTTTATCCCTTAGATATTTTGACACTGGGAGCTGTTAAAAAATTCTGAAGTATATGCACCTTGGTTTACAGTTTAAATGCTCTTATATATGTAGTATTTTGTCATCACCAGCAACCACTCTCAGATTTTTTCTTTCTCTTTTTATACACTGTGTCTTACTGTGTATCAGTGAGAGAGAGAGAGAGAGAGAGAGAGAGAGAGGGAGGAGGAACAGAAAGAGAGAGAGAGAGAGAGTGTGTGTGTGTATGCAAGACTTTTGCATCCTTTAGCATACTGCATTCAGAAGATATACTGCAAAAGTCTTAATCTGCGTTTTCAAGTAACTATAATAATAATAAATTAGAATAATTAAATCATACCTTTCAAACCACTGTAGACATCAAACCAGGCAAACTGTGGAAATATGATTCTTTATGTATAACTAATTCAATTTTACTACTAATTTTGTGTGTGAAGTTGTTCTTCAATTTTGTCTACTAGTTATCTTTCCTCCAGGTGCTCCGTTTTCCTCCCACATCTCAAAGACATGCCGTAGGTGGATTGGACACTCTAAATTGGCCCTAGGTGTGAGTGTGTGCATGTGTGTGCCTTCTGTGGAAGGTTGGGCACCGGGCTGGCAACTTGACACTGTAAAACTCCACTGCCAGTCATGAGCGGACAGGTGATCCACTGTGGCAACCCCTAACTGGGAAAAGCTGAAAGAAGAAGAAGTTATCTAGCATAATTTATAATTGCACATCTTTTTACTATTTAAAGTAATAATTACAGCAACATCAGAATTATCTAAATTTTACAGAGTTTCTAGATGAACTTAAAAGAAAATTGAAAAAAATGCTCCCTATGCTTGATTTAAAGTGATATGCTTGTGCTTGTTTGTGTGTGCGTATACTCATCTGAATATGTGCACATATTTACTTATGCATTACATAGCAACACATAGTTCATTTTACTTTATGCCTCCTCATCCAAGAACTTTTAATCCCTGCTTAAAGCCATTATTAGGTAGAAAAAAGATGCATTAAACATAATATTTTACCGTTGTTATTGGTAGGATTTCTTTTGAAAAAAGTAATCATTTTTTGTTAATATGCTATTTCTAATATGCTATTACTATTCATATTTTAAAAATGTAGCAAGGATTTCTGTCTCCTCAAAAAATGTATTCAAGTAAAATCATTAAGTGTGATTATGTAATATATTAGGACCACAGAAAGGCGGCATCCCAAACTTGGGAATTCCAGAGTATGTCTGTCCCCTAGACAGCCCCTGAACAATTACATAGGCAGTGGGAGAGCAAGGGATTCGGAAATCTGTCTCAGCCATTCCACCAAAGTGAACTGCAGCAATCTCACTAGTAAAATACATAGCCCTGATGCCAGGCCATGCCATTTTTGATCTTGAGATATTGTGGAACAACTAGTCTTGAGGTCAAGATGCCATTTGTCCCCTAGACAGCCCCTCAATAAAACCAGACAAATGACTACAGGTGCAACCGTTTATTTACAAACCATTGTACATGTTCTACCAAAACATTCACATTTAAGAAAACAGAGTAATAATCTGCAACAGCATTATCTTATAACTTTACCATTGTGATGGACCACTGTACTGGCTGGCATAAATTCATTACCTAGTGCCCTCTTGGTTACCTCATTTAACTTGTTATCCATTAGTGTCCATGTAATAGCAGATATTCTTCTGCTTTTTCAAGCCTCAGACAATAGGCCCAAGAAAGGCATTGCAACTGCCCAACAGCCCCCCCCCCCCAATTTTCCTGGCTGTGATATACCTTCTCAAATGTATGAAAACAAACTTGAGACTGAACATCCAGTTATTAGTAATGTAGGCACTATTAATACCTCGCAAGCATGTGTTACCAGTTATCATGTTCTGCCTTAATACCTCGCAAGCATGTGTTACCAGTTATCATGTTCTGCCTTAGTACCTCGCAAGCATGTGTTACCAATTATCATGTTCTGCCTTAGCACCTCGCAAGCATGTGTTACCAGTTATCATGTTCTGCCTTCCTTACTAATTAATAAATGTTATTTTCCTTACATTTCTTTTTCTTGTTCTTTTTTAGGAGACTCATGGTTTCTTTTCACTTTTATAAACAAGTATGAATAAGTCAAAACCCAACACATTCAAATGAACTCCATCAAAAAAGTAAAATATAATGACTCCACCATCTAAGCCTTCATGATCAATCACCCAAAAGCTAAGTTGTGGAGTTGCTTGTATGAGTCTCTGATTAAGAAATTTCCTGGTTGACTCGAGAGCTGCTGGATTCACTGCCCCTGTTCTTTGCCATCGTGGAAGTATTGTTGACCAAAAAAAAACTTCAAATAAGATGGCATTAAGTGATGACCACAAAATCTTCAATCTTTCTTGCTAACAAATGTATTGGGGTATTTTCCCAAAATAGCTCCCCTCAAGAGGATATCAGGTTCAGTAATGGACATCTTGTTACTCCAAGAAGTCCACCCTCATAACATTAAGTGAAACCAGAGCAGCGCATAACAAACTGCCCATTATACTAACTACTATGAAGAATTCATCTTGTGATTAAGACAGCCTGGGTGAACCACAGCTGTTTTGGCCACTCAAGCAATAAAGGATAAGTCAAAAACCCATAAGGATCTAACATCTGCAAAGAAGACATAACTTACATCATAAATACAATGCAAGGGTAAATAATTTCTCCAGTATTGTCAGTCTTCTAATGTGTAATAGGAAAGCCCTCGAGTCCATCTGCCCATCCTCTTTAATACCTGAACTGACTGATCTTCCTGAGCCATGTCAAAAGCTCTATCAATGAGGGATGTAAGCCAAAACAGCTAGCCATAGGCTGATAATAGTTCTGTTAAGGATAAGGTTGAAATATGTGGTTATGGGACTAATTGACCTAAAGGATGTTTGAATCCATATCATATGTTGAAGAGTTACCGACAAGCTAATGTAACTTGCATGCTGACCATATGGGCAAGTAACATGGCATATTGACTAGTCCAGAATGCTTGATAACCTTCCCCTTGCTTATCCATCTTGGACCTACTGTTCAGGCTACAAATACTCCCAGAGTCATAAGCAGGTCTTCTCAAGTGAAAGTGCAGGAGCTCACTGACTGGGAAGGCACCAGTATACATCCATGAAACCAGTGCTGCCCATATCAGGTATGGATGCTTTTTATTAAACCATCACTTATAGCTAGTCATACATTTATATAAATGAAAACAAACCAAATTGACACAATCTTAGTTGCAAGTATTTTACATCACAACCATACTGACACACTACCAGTTGTAAAGCAAGATACAAAACCAAACGTAGAAAACAAAAACAAGCCGTGAATGACCCAAGGCAGTCAAAGAAATTTATTTAAGCGCTTTTCGTCAGCACAATGAGCTGACTTCTTCAGAAACAAAAACCACTGGCAGCATAACCATTATAAAGGCTAACATCCGTTTACGTCATAACCAATAATTCAATTAGTACAATTTAAAATAGTATAAATTTTAAAAAAACTATTTAAAGGCACAATGACCATTAGTGGTAGCAAACATCACATCCTTATGAACATGCAAACAGCACAAGTACATAAGTCAAGTCAACTTGTTGGTATAAAAAGTATAAAAAATAATATTATATAATGTATTAAATGTTGCAACAATTAATAATTATCCAACATGAGCGGACCGGAGTTCCGCTGTAGCTACCCTTAACCGGGATAAGCCGAAAGAAACAACAACAACTCGAGTCAGTTTCAAAGTGATAATTCATGAGCTTAAATGCAGTATTACAGTACAGAGATTGTCAGCATCTCCTAACTGTGATGACTGGTCTAACAAAAGCCTACATTACACTATAGTTCACTATATGAACAGAAAATGTCACTTCCTGTAATTGGCTGTATCCCTTTTGGCTAAATTCATGAGCAGCAGCAGGGTCAAGAGATGAAAAATGGAGACCTCTTTTCAAAACATTAACACAAGTATTATCTGTCAGTAAAACACAGAAAAAGAAAATAAAAAGACAAAAGACATAATGCTGAATTTTGTTGCCTATAGGAAAGTATTTCCATTGCAGTTAAGTGTGATTTCTCCTTTTTTTGAGTTGGTGCAGCCATGGAGTTCATATATATGCATGTAGATCCATGTCAGATTATCTAAGTTCTGAAATTCATATGGCTGAGACCATATGATCAAATTTTCAGAATCTTGAACATTTAAAAAAGAAAGAAAGAAATTCTATTTTTAACATTTTTTCAGGGGAACAAGCTCCCCATTGTACCCCACACCCCCTGCTAATTAAATATAACAACTCTGAGATCTAACTAAATTGGGAAAATGAGTAAATTTCCCATTCCGTGCTGTACCGTCATCTCCATTCAAACAGTTCAATGGTTCAATACTTAGATCATATCCTGACAATATGACTTTCAAAGTTTAGAAACTTTGATAATGGAAGGGGATACGTGTGTGTATGTATATATATATATATATATATATATATATATATATAGTTACCTATCAAAACATCTACTCTACATAACATCTAAAACATCAAGACCATAACATCTAAACTTCAAAACATCCAACTCATAAAATCGAATCTCAGAACATTGAAAACTACAAAGCAACTATAAATAACATCCCACAGAATTTTTACTGTGTTTCCCCAGCACGCCCCACATCACCCGTAAATTAAATATACCAACTCCAAGGTCGCACTACAGTGGATGAAAAAGCTAATTTCCTAACCCCACTGTAGTGCGACTTTGGAGTTGGTATATATACTTTATGGGGGGGCAGAGACCCCCACTTGGGGGTTGCAGGGGGACTTGACCCCCTGCATAAACATAGCAAACAGCGTGTGGGATGTTATTTATAGTTGCTTTGTAGTTTTCACTGTTTTGAAATTCGACGTTATGAGTTTTAAATGTTTTGAAGTTTAGATGTTATGGTCTTGATGTTTTGAGTTTAGATGTTATGAAGAGTAGAATGGTTTGATAGGTAACTATATATATATATATATATATATATATATATATATATATATATATGAGATCACTACATAATCTTGAACTTTTGAAATATCGAATCCCAAAATTTCGACACTATATAGCCGAAACCCCTAAATACCAAAAGACCAGAAGTACAAAATTCAAAATCCCGATGTTCGGAGATATTGAAGTAGCGGTTCTGGTGTTGCGGTTTGTTGATGGACAGGTGGAAGTTCAGGTAAGTATCTATGTGTAAGTGTGTTGGTTAGGGACTTTAGTGGGTGTCAGTGTGTGTTGTCACTGTGATGTGTGTGTGAGGGGCTGAAAAATGTGTGGGTGTTAGTTTCCTTTGTCTGTTTGTGTGATCTCGGAGTTAGTATATTTAAGTAGTGGGGTGTGGGGGGTGCAGCCCCCACATGGGGGGGTGCAGGGGGGCTTGCCCCCCTACTTATCTTTAGTGTAGGATTTTATGTTTGATTGTGGGGGGAAGTTGTGTGTATACTGTGCTGTATGTGTATTGTATGTTCGAGAATTTGAATTTCGAGCTTCTGGTCTTTCTGCATTTAGGGGTTTCGTCTATATAGTCTTGAGATTTTGAAATTCTGTATTTCAAGATTTTGAGATTATGTAGTGAATCCATATATATATATATATATATATATATATATATATATATATATATATATATATATATATATATATGTTCAGGAGGGTGCAAGGAGCAAATGACTAAAAGGTATTTTTTTCGCCCTTTGACATTTGCGCATTTTTTTTCCATCCTTTCAATATATCAACTATCACAAAGCTGGAGTTTGACAGAAGAGCCATAAACAAGAGCAGTTCATTAAATCACATCTGTAACTCATACAGCTAGTGAAAGTTTTATGTGGTAGTTATTGGAATTGCCAAATGCAGACACTTCTGATAGTCATTAATTAGCTTTAATAAGTATTCATTTTTTCACACATTATTCCTTTCATTCCTGTAACTTATTTGAAAGAAAGTACAATATTTGTTCTAATAATTTTAGTAAGAATTTTAGTCATTTCTGTTTACTCTGGTAGTCTGTTTTTATGTTGGAAGAAAGAGCTAAGGAAAGTCCATTGTTTCTGCAGTTTTGTGTGCTTTCTTTCATTTTGAAATTTTAGTTAACTCTCCATAATATAAAAATTATTTAAAGTACAAAAGCAGGGATCATTTTGCTGAGATTCCAGTCATTCTTAGAGTTACTGAAAAAAAAAGTCATTAAGCCAAGGCAAAATCCAAATCTTTAATTTCACTTCTAAACCATAATTTATTTCAAGGGATTACATCTTCTTTCAATAACACATTTCTAAATGTTCTCCTACTACTGTTTAATGCTGATAGCTTAATGTTAGATTTAATACCAAGTGCTAATATGAACTAGGCCTTTGTCAAATCACTGCTATAACCACTTGCTTCTTTTTTCCCATTTATTTCTGCATTTTGGCATCAGTATAAACACTCATATTCTCAGGTAAATAATTCTTTGCTACATCTGAAAAAATGTGTTAAATACAGTGTATAACAAAAACTTATAATGCCCATTGAAATGTTCAAAGTCTTTGCAGCCACGTTATACACTTTAATTTGTCAAAACTAAACATAAGCAGTCAGAAAAAAAAGTCAGATAAATGAATCCATGACAAGCCATTCAGTTGCTTTATCTTTCCTATTTAGGCTACTGGCAAGGGGACAGTTCAAGACCTCGGAACTCTGTTATTTCCAGCAGAAATATTTCTCACATCATGGCTATGCTTTTTGATGTAAAAGAAGGACATGATCAGTCAAAAGACACATTTTTGAAGCAGAACATGCATCAGACGAATATCGTATGATGGAAGTGAAAACAGATTTATTGGATGCTATTCTCTTTCTTCTGAAATGTAGTCTCTCTTTCTCTCAAATAATGTTGTACACTTACAGTCTTGCAGTAACATGCCATCCCTAACATGGGGCACTGACTACTTCTGTAGCCACCCCAGGTATTACTCACTTAGTGGTACCCTATCACTAATGCCGGAAGATGCTATCCCTTGTCATCTCAAGACCTCTGTCTCTGCTTCCTATGACATTGCCCGTACCATGCAGTTTGTCTACACATCCATGTGATTCTGTCCTCGGTACCTGTCCACATGATGACGATTTTGATCCACTTCACTTTCCATCCTTTGTGATGTGTATGGAGATGTTCTATACACTATGTCATCCAACCGTGCACTAGGCCAGCATTTCAACAGTGCAAACCCTGAAAATGAAAAAATAAGTGAAAGTTTGTAGAAATAACAGCAGACTGTAAAAGTCACCGTTATACATGAAAGCATTTTCTGCAGCAATGTACTGATTGTTAAATTATTATACAGCTCACTTTCGTAGTACTGCAGGTTATCATCAGTAATGGTACTATATAAAGTGCATGCAGACTTGCAAACTACGCAATACTGGACATGATACACTTTTACTTTCATTTTTTTTAAGAATACTAAGCAGTCCTTTTTGCATAATGAGGAATGCCATTTACAGTGGGGGAACACAAAATTATTTATTTTATCTGTATTTCATGATGGCTTACAGTCAGTCAATTGATACGATATTTTTCATACCAGACTTGCCAAAGAATGATCATACAAGATGGCTGCTGCTCATGAGCTGCTGTTTGCTTTATATATGAATGACATGCTGATGCACAATGTGCACTGTGGTTGAACTTGTCTGAACTTACAGCTTCTTAGAAAAAGAATAAGGCAGTTCTTTCTTTACATTCATCATCTGCTTTTCTTTTCAGGTGTAGCAACTGCAAAATGCTTTGGTAGTATTTTTGTTTGTAGTTTCTTTGAGTGCAACTGTACATCCTCAAGAACATGGGTTTCAGTCTTTTTTAAATTTCTCCAAATCTTTTGGGTTTCTAATACCATGGTGGGAATGGACCCCATTCTTAAGTCAAAGTATGATTAAAGTTCATGAAATTAGTATTGTTTCTTTGATGTTGGCGAAGAGTGCACCTCCCAGCACCTGCAATGGGCCAGTAATGACTCCTTCAGCAATCCATACGGGATTACATGAACTGGTAACATATCTAAATACGATTATAAATTCTTTTTTATGAGACCTGTTGTTCCTACTACTGTTGGAGCTGTCTGGGTATCTTTCTTCCACATGGCTCTCGTTTCTGCCCTCAGATCCTGGTATTTTATGACTTTGTCTCTCTCTGTAGGCAAGATACTGTAGCCACTGGGTGTGGAGATTTCAATGATCCAATCCCTCAGAGCCACACGCTCCAGGGATCTAAACCTTGCCATCACAATAAACAAACCATGCTGGAGGGATAGGTTTCTGACCCAGAGACTCCCCAGACTCTGGAATAGACTGCCCATACATGTCAAGCAGAGTGCCTCTTTGACCCTCTTCAAAAGGAACCTTGATGATTGGATGGGAGAAATGCTAGACAGGGGTCCAGGGAAGTAAATAGTGTGGGAAGAAATATCCAGGGAATTGTTATGGCTAGGCTTGTATAGGCCCTAGGGCTGATAGCCTAGTACCAACCTATGATCAATGCTACTTTTGCCTTCTTTTCTTAGACCACTATATCCGTTTTTTTAGCATCTAATATTTGAACTGTTCGTAATGGGTGATCCCATGTGATATAAATGTCATCATTTTCTGTGATTCTTTGTGGCGCATGTTTCCAGTGTGTTTCAGCCACTTCAATACCATAATGTTTGCACAATCTCCAGTGCAACAGTCTCATCACATTATTATGCCTTTCAGTATACAGTCCCTCTACCATTAGTGCGTCACAACCAGCAATAAGGTGCATTTCCAATTCTGTTTTACAAAGCCTACATTTGTCTGCTTCTCCCACATGTTCAACTGACTTTGTAAACCAGCGTGTACATAGTCCACTATCTTAGGCTGCCAGTATTAACCTTCCATTTCTTGGTTTGAATTTGCCTCTCCTTAACCATTCCTGCATTTGTTCTTGATCATCATGAGGCTCTTCCAGAAGTTTTCTATACTTGCAACTATATTTATGTTTTTTCCACATTTCTTGCCTTCTTATATTCTTTTTTTTTTTGTTTTTTGGCACATTCAGTTGCTGCCTGGTTTTTATTTGCTTCTGGTTTGATTTCCATTCCTGCTTGGCATCAATATGCTTCTGATAAATTAACCAGAGATGTCATCTTAGATTTATTCTCCTCATGAAGGCTAGGCTGATCATGAAGGGATTCACATCTAGATCAAGGGAGGTCATCGTCCCCCTGTACTCATCACTCATTAGACCTATGATTGAGTACAATGAATGTATCTGACCAGACACCTGCTGCAGCTTGAAAGGCCCCAAAAGTTCCTCACCAAAAGGATAAAGGGTCTCAAAAATATGTCTTATGCTGCCCGACTGAAAGAACTCCAGCTCTATTCAGTCTCATGCTCAGAGGTGACCTGTGCCTGACATATAAGGCCATGTCAAACCCAGATTTGATGAATATGCTTCACCTCAAAAATCTAGATCCCTCAGAACCACAAGGGCGGAGACTTAAACCTTGACACGGTTATAAATAGAACGTGCTGGAGGGAGAGATTCATCACCCAGAGACTCCTATGCTGTGGAACAAAATCCCGGTACATGTGAGGGCTGGCCTTGTTCAAGAGGAATCTTGACCAATGGATGGGAGATCGCAGATATACCCCAGGGATTACTTCAGTGTCACTGCTTGACAGAGGCACAGAAAAATGATAGGCATAGTTTTTATTCAAACTAAAGGGGTGGCGAAAGCCACATAACTATTGCCCTTGGGCAGATAGCCTAGTATGAACCTATGAACCTATGAACCTATGTCTGAAAAATTTCACTACATTTGGATCATGTGAGGTCAGTAGATGTGTGTGGAGTCCCAAGATTGCAAATCTATACATGTAATCAATTTCAAGGAGGCCCATCCCTCATTTGGAATGGGGAATATATCATTTTGGTATGCACTGATTTTTATAAATCATTTGGTATGCATGAAGCATCCATCTTGTTTTAATAATCTAATTTATCCAACACTTTTTGGGGGCAGTCAGTCACTCCAAAACTATAAGTTAGAACAGGAAGAGTAAATTGATTTATAGCTTGGATCTTGTTCCTAGATGTGAGTGCTGTTTTCAGAATTAATTTAAGTCTTCTAAAGTACTCCTTACTGAATTTTATTCACATCTGTTCATGTTATATTGCTGATCATTCATCAATTCCCAAGTATTTATACATTCCCTCTTGCTCAAGTTCTTTTACATCGCATTCTTGTCCCATACTGATGTTTTCCTGGTGCTGCAGTTTTCCTTTTTTAAACGTTGCTTTTGCATATTTATCAAGACCAAATGACATTCCAGTATCATCTGAAAAAGTTTTGACAACCCACAGCTGTGATTTCAGTTCCTCGTCTGATGAGCTATACAGTTTTAAATCATCGACAGAGAAGATGAGAAGATATTAGACTTTGTTGTTTTCTAGGCGCCAAATTGTAGCCATGGCCTAAGCTGCTAAGTAAACAGCTTAATGGATTAATGGCAAGGCAGAATAGCAACGGTGACAGAGAGTCACCCTGGAATATCCTCCTTTCAATTATTATCCCTGGGATGATAATATGTCCTTTACCATGGCTTAATTGCAAAATGGTCTGTCATTGTTTCATGAGTACTGTAATGTAGTCAATCGGTGTAGGATGTATCTTATACATTTGTTTCAGGTGTGTGTGTGTGTTCTTGTGCTGGTTGTTGTTAATATCATTTGCTAGTTAATTATAATGATATCCCACCCACCATATGATATAATGAGTTCTGCTGCACAAATAGAATACTGTATTTTTTCCCTACTGAAACTTCACATGATTCTGAGACTAAGTAAACGTTTTGTTTTTGCATATGCTGTCTAGCTACTGTACTATTTTCCTCACTAGCTGTTTCTCTCTCTCTCCATTTGTACCAGCCTTCGAGGTCCTACATGTCCCTGCACCTTACCTACTGAATGTAATTGCCTATTGCCCAAGGAATTAATACCGAGCAAAGAATTTCACTACCAGCTCCCTGGGTGACCTCCCTGAAAAGAAAGTGAAAGTATGTGGTCCCTACTTAAAAGACTGTAGCCATAACGCTGTGTTTTATATACTGCTAGGTTAGGCAAGACCCCAGTCAGGGCAACCAGCAGCCAAACTACCCCCCTCTTCTAGCATTCCTCTTACCCCTACTCATATATTTTAGCCATTTATTCCTTTCCCCTTTTCTTCCCCACTCTTGTTCTTTTTCTTAGACTCTTAGTACTCACAAACTCATCTCCCTTTCTCCCTCAACTAGATACCCCCGTAGCTGACTTACATACTTGTAATTAGGTAGCTGACCACTAGGTGGCGCCTTTACACCAGATTTCTTGCCTTTTTAGTCTATACATTCCTCTTCCATATCTCCTTACATAGGCTCGCTGACCTTTACTCACCCTCCTTGCTCTATCAACCCAACTAAGTCCCCTGTTTCTCTTGTCCCACTGGCTCTCCAATCTTCTCTGTCTTAAGGCATCTTACACCACAGGCTACTCCTCAGATATACTACTTCCATTCTTTCTAAGCCTCTTATCTTTTTTCCATACCACTTACCTTCTGACTCACCTGCACTCTCCTTACTTCACTGATTGTCTCTCTTGACAACATACGCCTTTCTCTCATCCCGCTCTGTTCGCCCCATGGGCTCACTCTGCTCCCCTACCCTGCCCCTAAATTCCACCTGCCCCAGCACCTCTACATTTATTCCTAACTTACCCCTCCTACTACATCTATCATCCAATCTCAGCCCTCTCATTTACTACCCCCCATTCTATTATCCAATCACGGTCCTCTTATAACTACCCCTCCCCAATTCTTTCATCAAATAATACTCCTCCTCTTACTTCCCCACCCACTACTACTCCTCCCACTCCAATTCATACACCTCTATACACTTAGTCTTCCCCTGTCATTGTCCTCTATTTTGACTCTATCCATCCATTTCTGCACCTTCCCTTCTCAACTAGCATATTAACTTCCTTTCTCTACCTCATTAATTACCCCACCCATTTCTAAACATGCCTTCCCAAATTCCCTTCACTATCCAACTCCCCTGCTTCCTTCTGTTCTTACTAATACCTCTGTATCTTGCTACTGCCTACTCCCATAAAGCTCCCCAATTCCTACCTCCTATTCAAACTATCCGTAACACCCAACTTCAATCCTCCCTACTCTCTCACTTCCACACCATATCCTCCTCCCTTATCCTTCCCAACCCACTGCACCTTTTCCATCTCAAGCAATTCCGTATCTCTATAAAAACTCTCTCTTAAATTTCTGCTAACCCCTGATAAATACTTACCATGCAAACACCAAAGGCCAAAACTTATCACCTGTAATGTCCTAGCCTTATCTGGAGACATTCATCCAAACCCTGGCCCCTGCCTCAGCACAGACTACTCCATCCCTCCAGCCTCTTCTTCTCCCACTATAAATAAGACTTCCTCCCCTTTCCCTTCTCCACCCACTACCCATCTAAGCACTCTTAAGATCTTCACTATCAGTGCCCAGAGCCTTAACAACAAATTTCACTAGGTCCAAGCTTGGATTAATCACAACCTACCTGACATCTTAGCCATATCCGAAACCTGGCTAAAACTCCATATTTCTGAATCAGAAATCTTACCTCCTGGTTACCACATCCTCAGAAGTGACCATTTAAATAAAAAAGGTGGAGGCTCTGCTCTAATCTACTCCAATCTTCTCTCCCTAATTCCTCTTCAAATCCATACCCCTCAATTCAAAAATTCTGAAATCACAACAGGCCTTCTTAGGTTGAATAAACATAAAAATATCTGCATAATTTCCATATACATCTCCCCTGGCAACAATATCTCCACCCTTGAAGATATTCTTCACTGGGCCTCAACTGAAATAAAATATGAAACCTTTATTCTAGGTGATGTCAATATTGACTGGAATAAAATCAACACACCATCTCCTTCACTATCCATTAACCTTTATAACTTCACCCAAGTAATCCATTCAACAACTCACCCTAATAAAAAACATCCTCCAGGTTCCATCATAGAATGGATACTAGTCTCCCATCCAAACAAAATCATTCTCTCTGGCACCATCCCTGACACCTTCAGTGACCATTTCCCTGCCTTCATCCATCGATCAACAAGCTCCATCCAACACCAACATGTCTACATTCAAACTCGTAACCTTAGCAACTTCAACCCTTTGATTTTTTCTAACATCTTTAAACAAATTAACTGGCAAATCTTAAACACTCTCCCTCTTGACAACACTGCAGAACATTTTAACTCTATCTTCCTAAACACTCTTAACTCCCTAGCCCCTCTAGGAAACAAACGAATCAAATCCAATTCTGCTCCCTGGCTCTCCAAAGAAACTAAACAAATTATACATCACAGAGACAAATACTGGAAGCTTTACCAGAAAAGTAAACTGTCCCCTGCCTTGCTCCAATACACACAACTCCGCAACCAAGTAAAAAAACTTATTACCAAGGACAAAAAAAACTACTATAATAAACTTCAGTCCAACAACAACAAGAACCCTAAACAATTCTGGAAATCAGTCAACTCCCTTCTCCATCCTGGATCTAGGAATAACCCCTGCCTTGATCCTAGTTTAACTGACAGTGAACTGAGCTCCCATTTCAACACCTTCTTTACTGAATCCATAGCTAAGCTAACCAAAACATTCCCAAATAAGAATCCACCTAAATCCCACCACACAACACCCAACAACCCAAATAACAATCCCCTAAATTTCCATCTCAAACCTGTATCCACCATTTTTATAAAAAAGCTTTTATCCAAATTAAAGCCTTGCTCAAATGCTCCAGACAACATACCCTCCTCCTTCCTCAAATGTGCAGCTGTAAAGGTGTTGCACTCCCAATCAGTATCCTGATTAATAGATCCTTAAATGAATCATATGTGCCCAAACTCTGGCGTTCAGCCTACATTCTTCCTCTACACAAAGGAGGCAAAAACACCTCTATTTCTAACTTTCGCCTCATTGCCCTCTTCTCACCAATATCGAAAAATGTGTCCACCACCAACTTTTGCCTTAACTAATTCAGAATCACCTTCTAACTCCCACCCAACACGGCTTCTGTCCTGGCCACAGTACCATAACTGCCCTACTATCCTTCCTAGAAACTGTCATTCTAGCTCGAGACTCCGGACTCTCTGTATCCACAGTACTGCTAGATCTTTCTAAAGCCTTCAACACCATCTCCCATACACACCTTCTCCTTCATCTTGCCAACTTTAATCTCTCCCCTAATACTTTATCCTGGTTCTCCAGCTACCTATCTGACAGATCTCAAGCTGTCAAATGGAAGAACTCCTCCTCTTCCTTCTTGCTTACACCTACTGGCGTTCCTCAAGGATCCATCCTCGGACCCATGCTTTTCAACATCTTTATAAAATAAGCCTCACACCATCATCCCTGACACTACAGTCATCCAATATGCTGATGACTCTACCTTGGTTTGTGCTGCCCCCAACATTCCTGAACTACTGACTAAAACTCAAATAGCGTTTTCCACTACAGAGAACTGGATGCACCAAAACCACCTTTCCCTCAACTCCAATAAATCTAAAATAATTTTCCTCCTTTGACAAAAACACTTTCAATGTCCTAAGCCAATCAAACACTGCGATAGAAGTAGTCCCCTCTGCAAAACTCCTTGGCATTACCTTAGACGAACACCTCAAATTCGATCTTCACATTCAACATAACATAAAGAAAACCCACCAAAAGCTAGGTATGCTATATAGGAACAATCAATTTCTTTCCAACTCCTCCAGGCACACCCTGCAATCACCTACCTTCTCTTCTATATGGAGCCCTTCTCCTAACCAATCTGTCCACTTCCAACACCTCTAAACTTGAAGCTTGCTATAATAAGATCTCCAAATTTGCCACTAAATCCAAAACATCAACTCACCACTGCCTTAGCCTTAAATCACTGAATTGGTTAGAACTCCTTAACCACCTAGACTATCTCCAACTAACTTGCGCTCACAAATTAATATTCTCCCCTGATAAATGCCCAGCCTTAAAAAACATTTTTCCCCCTTACATCCCAAACAGATCTCTGAGATCTGAACACCAAAACCTAATCTCCATTCACAAACCCAAATGTCCTGCCGGCCAGCTTCTACTCTCCTTCTCTCTAGGTACAAAATGGAACTCTCTCCCTCCTTCTCTTAGGACTATACCTAACATTGAATCCTTCAAAAACCAACTCTTCCTACACCTATCTTCCAAATGGAAATGCTCCTGCTTTCACCCTACATAACTCTTCCCACTAAGCTCTCCATCCTCCTGCTCTACTATACTCTTAACCTTATTCTAATTTCTCTAAGGAACCTGAGCTAGCTGACTTTAAATAAACTCCAAGCTTGTAATTATTGTGAACTTCCTAAGAGTAAAAAAAAAAAAAAAAAAAAAATGTGTTTTGCTTTTTTAAATTGTCTCAATGATGTATATTACACTTGCTATTTTTTTTGAATGTATGAATCTTACTCTTGTATTTCATCTCAATCATTATGTAACCTTTTTTGTATTTTGTAACCTTTATTGTACTGTATTGCACATGGAGCTTTTCTCCCCGTGCCTCCACTGAAAATGGGCACTTCTTGGCCCAGTGGACTTCCCCGGTAATCAAACTGAAAATAAATAAATAAATAAAATATCCAAATAGTTTTAAGGAGTCATAATGAATTTCTTTATGGATCATAATTACATACCTGTATACATAATCATGAACAGACACACACACACGGTTATTTTCAGTACACCCCTTTGTATAACTCTAAGAACACTGGAATAGAACTACAGTAACCTTTTTGTCCTGGTACACTTCAGTAAACACACAACACCAAATGACATTTGACAACCTTTATTAAACTTCCATAAACATGCTTGTTATCCAGTAGTTATTAATATCAACCCAAAACTTGGCACAGGTGATAACATCCATGAAAGAAAACATAAAATAAATAACCATAAGGGCAGTGTAATCAGTCTCCCTTGGAATAAGCAGCGTCCCCCATTTGCTCACTTATCCTCGCACTTACAAGGCAGCGTTACACCACTCAACTGCAATTTATAGAATTACACCACCAACCAAATAAGCAGCTCTGCTAGCTTATTGACTTATCCAACAGAGCAACTGCTCACTTTCCTTCCCAACTTATTGAATTATACATCCAACACCAGAGGGGGAACAGAAGAGGGCAAGCCTGCCCCTCTTCTATGCCCAACAGCCTGACCAGGCTGTTTCTCCTCTCTCCGAACAAAACTTCAATCCCTAACCACCATTAGGGGATTAGGTCATACATCATTTGGTGTACCCCTTCCTATGCTAAGGTTTCAAACTATAACATCATAACCTAGCATGACTACTGCGCATGATCTAACTAATCCTTACCACCTGATCAGTGGAAGCCTTACAATGATTCCAAGGGCAGTATCCACCTATGACCGCCAATACTAAAACCACTGCCACTGAAAGGTGCCCCAAACTCCCAAAACAAACCTTTAATCCTGAGACAACCTGACACAAAGTCTAACAGGAGCACCCAACCCATAACACTGCTACATTAATCAGATGAAATAAATCCTGATCCTAACAACTCACACTAAACACCTACTCCATAGTAAAATGAAAGTCCAAATATTAAACATCCCTCAGTCATCCTACCATCCTGCCGTCCAACAAACTGCAAACCAACCCCCCAATTATGCCCCCTAACCCAACACCTCCTGCCACATTTGTAACAAATGCTAATCCCCATGAACAAACCTATCTGAAAACCATCCCAAAGCACTGCAATGGTAAAGAAGCCCCCACTTGGTAATCCTCACCAAAAGTCTCAAGTAAACTGGCTGGCAAGCACTTTGAGGTTTGGATTCTCCCCTGAAAATGTTCTTTCCATGTGTTACCTTAAAGCAATGCCACAACTGATTAACCCCCACCCAACTACACAATGCTCTGTTAAACCTTTCCTCCTAGCCTTAAAGAAGTCAAATCATGTTCATCTTCTGATTGTTCACCCCTGATGCCAAATCCAGTAAAGCACTGTGCTAAACTCTTAAAGTAGCACCAATCACTGACCAACTCATCTGTATTGCCAATGCAAACTTAAACCACCATGCCCCATTCATCCAGTTCAACATCACATTATCATGATTCCACTCCACCCCACTGTGGACAACTCCAACTCCCCATAAACAATCCCCCCAACGCGCACTACCTCACCCTTGTACTGCCTCAACCTCACTTGCCTCCATGCTACTCCAAAACTGCACCAAGTCTAACATGTCTTAATGAGCAACTTAAGTAGGATCACCTGCGACCTCCTGGTGTACCACTCCAGAGGGCTGCATATGTAGCCAAGCAAAAATCCATCTCCTTCATGCCATCAACTGATGCCTACATGGTGCTCATCCATCTAAGACCTCATTGCACAGTCCAGCTACCAGCACCAATGTTGACTATGTGCTCACTCCACATTGATCTGCAAAAGAAAAGAAAACTGTAAATTTCTCTGCACACACAGCCAAAATATTTCTTAACACTGAGTGCTGCCAAGAGCCTTCCGTCATATCCCCCACCAAATCCTTTAGCTTCCAATAACGGAACATACAACAATAAATGGTGTTATGCTACCCACAGTAGTGACTGGGCCACTACTTTTAGATGACCTATTAAAATATAGAATGTAAGGGAACCAAACAAAGTATATTCTCATAGTCTCAACTTCTTTTTACTTCAGTACCTATTTTTTTTGTTTGTTTTTTTACACAAGCTTGGAAAGTAGTAAGAAAACCCATGATGCCCATCTTCTGAAGGACATGAAGTCCAACTCAAAAGCCAGAGACAACACTATCACTAACTGCAATTGTATACCAGTAGCAAAGGTGATGAAACCGATTATATGGCCCACCCGTCTGACATGCTGGAGGAATTATATGTTTATGCATAGTTACCAAAACGGTACTAAAATTATGCATGCTATAACGCAGATTGGAGTTGCATGTATAAAATGTATAAAGACATATCACTCAATCTCTTATTGCCAGAAATCTGGACAAAGATCTACACAATAGGAGAAAGAGACAGAAAAGGGGCCAAAATAGGGACAGAGTTTAAGTACTGCTCTTAGAAACTTAGAAAGTTGCTAGCGTAACAGGATCTGTGTTAACATACCTTTTCTGAGGGTTTGACGTCTGAAACTCACATGTATGTTATCATTCATTGACTTCACTCATCAGCTCATCCCTACGATTTGAGAAGACCATGACTTTATGAGGAGTAGCCCCAAAATACCAGGCAATATCTGGACAGTACAGAGGTATAACCACCACACAGCTTCCTACAACTTAATCTGTCATGCTGATGAAATCATTTGCATTGGCATGAGTTACTTGAAGGATTCATAATTTGCAGATCCACTGTCTGCCATTATTCATTTTTTTTGTTAATTTAATGTATGTGTAATCTGCGACATGCCCCATTGATTCCACCAACTGTAATACACTGAGTGACTTCCCCTTACACTGCCCTCTGCATGTACATCTGTTCAGTGATTTGTCCCAACCAAGGGACCTTCTTTCAGGTGCCTATTTCCCAATTCTAAATATATATATTTATTTATATAACCTGCAATCTGCCTGCTCTGCTGCCCCATTAGAGAAAACAATAGTTCACACCAAAATGTGACTCCTACCTTAGTTACACTTGACAAAACCCTTTAAGTGCTTCCCTATCCTTACCTCATGTCCTCCCAAACATCCCTCCATCCCATTTAACCCTATCCTCCCCTTATCCTCATAATTCCTGCTACTCTATTTATCTAGCCCCACTTGAAGATGTCCCAGGACAAAATGGTCTTTTCCAAACCTCATTTCACAGTTCTGAACTCAATCCGAATAATCGTATATCCTGAAAGTGATGCTGCTCTAACCTAATTTAGGAAATGGAATTAGGGATTTATGTTTTCTGTATTATTCAATATGTAATGAGATATCATTTGATAGCTTACTATTTACTAGCATTAGTAATCATTTCCTGAGTGTGAAGATAAGATCTCTAGCATGATGCCCTAATTAAAATAAGGCCAGAAATGACCTATGTGGCTGCCTCTGTAAATACACCATTTTTCTTTCTGGTCCTTTCAGCACTCATCGCTCATCCCATCTCAAGCCCTTATTTGTCTGTAAGGTGGAAGTATGGTAATTCATTCTAGTCAGCAAACCTGTCATCAGAGCTAGAGTTTGACTTCAAAGACAGAAGTTTAGCACATTTTGTAAGTGTTTCCCAGTGAGTAACATCCATTTTGGATTCTTCATAAATCTTGCCACTGCATCCAGTGATAGCTGTATTTTAAATTGCATTAGTAGTCCATGCTGAAAAAAGATGTTTCTACAGGATTTTCAGTCTTTGTTTTTAAGAGCTAGGGTTATAGAACAAGAATGTGCAAAGTATGCTAATAAGTACTGAAACCAGCAAGTTATGAATCATTGTATTTTTTTTTGGCCCTCTTTTTGTACTTTCCAGAAAAACATAAGCTGTACTAGGTTTGAACCCCTTACTCCTTTTAATTTTAATGTTCTCACTACTACCTTACAAAGCTGGGATCCTCCCATCATTGGTCAGGACAGTGCAGGTATTTTAAAGCAAGCAATGGACAGTGCCTGATATCCTGTTCTACATACAAGGGGATTTTGTAATACTATTTTTGGGTGGAATTACACATTCATAACTACACACAGTGTCAGTTAAATGTAATTCTTCCCTCCACACACTTTCTTTGTGGAATATTTAGTGTCAATCTGCTGCACAGTTATGGCACCGACTTCATTACTAGGAATGTGCCAGACATCATGCAGGCATCTCACTCTTCCTACATGACTGGGTGACCTGACAAACTGCTTCTTCCAACCAACTTGCCTCCTTTCCAAGCTCCTCCATTATCCAAGCAGTTAATTGAACTCAGTTATATGAGCTGCAGTCATGGCACCATCTTTCTCTGTCACAAATATGAGGTACAGTCATAGCACCGTCCCTTTGTGTCACAGTTCTGAGATGCAGTTATAGCACCTTTCTTCTATGTCACAGATCTGAGCTGCAGTCACAGCACCATCCCTCTATGTCACAGATCTGAGCCTGCAGTCAAAGCACCATCCATCTATATTATAGATCTGGGCTTAGTCACAGGACCATAACTCTGCATCACAGATCTGAACTGCAGTCATGGCACCATCTCTCTCTGTCACAGATCTAAGCCGCAGTCATGGTACCATTCTTCTATGTCACAATTCTGAGCTGCAATCATGGCACCATCCTTCTAAGTCACAGATCTGAGCTGCAGTCATGTCACCATCCCTATATGTCACAGATCTGGGCTGCAGTAACGGCACCATCCCTCTATGTCACATATCTGACCTGCAGTCAAAACACCATCCCTTTGTCACAGATGTAAGATGCAGTCATTGCACCATCCCTCTATGTCATAGATCTGAGCTGCAGTCATAACAGCATCCCTCTGTGTCACAGATATGAGCTGCAGCCATGACACTATCCCTCTGTGTCACAGATCTGACCTGCAATCACAGTATCATCTAAGTCACAGATCTGAGCTCCAGTCATGGCACCATCTTCCTGTGTTGCAGATCTGAGCTGAAATCATGACACCATTCCTTTATGTTATGGATCTGAGCTGCAGTCATGACACCATCCCTCTATGCCATAGATCTGAGCTGCAGTCATGACAGCATCCTTCTGTGTCACAGATATGAGCTGCAGTCATGACACCATCCTTTTATGTCACAGATCTGAGCTCCAGTCATAGCACCATCTTCCTGTGTCACAGATCTGAGCTGCAATCATGACACCATCCCTCTACATCACAGGTCTGAGCTGCAGTCATGGCACCATCTTCCTATGTCACAGATTTTACTGCAATCATGACACTGTCACTTTGTCACAGATCTGCGCCACAATCATGGCACCATCTTTCTATGTAAAATTTCTGTACTGCAGTCACTTCAACATCCCTATACATCATAGATCTAAGCTGCAGTCACTGCACCATCCATCTACATCACAGATCTGAGCTGCATTCATATCACCATCCTTCTATGTCACAGTTCTGAGCTGCAGTCATGGCACCATCTTTCTGTGTCACAGATCTGAGATGCAATCATGTCACCATCCCACTATGTCCCAGTTCTGACCTGCAGTCATAGCACCATCCCTATATGTCACAGATCTGAGCTGCAGTCATTTCACCATTCTTCTTTGTCACAGATCTTGGCTGCAGTCAAGGCACCATCTCTCTGTTTCACATATCTGAGCTGCATTCATGGCACCATCCTTCTGTCACAGATCTGAGCTGCAGTCACAGCACTATCCCTCTGTGTCAAAGATCTGAGTTGCAACCACAACACCATCCCTGTCTGTCAGAGATCTGAGCTGCAGTCATGACAGCATCCCTGTTTGTCATAGACATGAGCTGCATTCATGGCACCATCCTTCTGTCAAAGATCTGAGCTGCAGTCACAACACCATCCCTGTTTGTCATAGACCTGAGCTGCAGTCATGGCACCATCCTTCTGTGTCAAAGAACTGAAGCCCCAAGTCTGCTTTATAAACATATATATATTATTTATTTATTAATTAATTTCTAACTGTGCATAGTTCACCAAGCTTAAATGTATTTGCATGGTAAAGAAAGGGAGAAAATGTCTGCAGAAGCATTGGTCATTATAGCAATAACCCACGCCTGGGTGTGGGTAATGCTGGATTTACCCACGGTTGGTGTGGTTTGGTCACGCGGGCAAACAAAGACAACTGTGGGTAAATCCAGCATTACCCAGACTGAGAAGTGGGTTATTGCTATTATACAATGACATTATTTAAGAAAAAAAAAATACTTTTCTTAAATAATGGCATTGTATAATGCCTCCTTGATGCCCTTCTGCAACTGTCTGGTAATCTGCGGCAGTTCTGATGTACTGCGCATGTGTATACTTCTGCAGTACATCAGAACTGTGGGCAAAAGCAACAGAGAAAGCAAGATCTCTGTTGCTTTTTTACAAAGCGTCTCGCTATGTTAAAGGAGTTTAACATAGCGAGACAGCTTTAAAAAAAGCATTGGAGAATCTCCTTTGCTTTTTTTAAAGCTGTCTCGCTATGTTAACCCCATTTAACATAGCGAGACACCTTTAAAAAAAGCAACGGAGATAGGAAGTTCTCCGTTACTTTTTTTAAAGATGTCTCGCTGTGTTAAACTCGTATAACATAGCGAGACAGTGTGTAAAAAGCAACAGAGATCTTACGTTCTCCGTTGCTTTAAAAAAAAGAGTTATACAAATGGAAAAAGTCCAGGCTACCAGACCTTTTTCCATTAGTATAACTCTGATTTACAACGTGCATGCTGACCAATCAGTGTGGACGTTTTAGAATATTAATGGGGGGTCATTGTATAATACAAACTTTATGAAAAAAGCAGGACTAGTTCATATAATTTAACATTATGAAAATGTTTAATGTTCAGTTGTATGGTACTACACTATTATACAGTCTTAATTGCTAAGAAATATAACAGAAACATATTAATAAACATAGCTTGATATAAATCAGAGTGTAAGAAAAACACAAGCTAAAATAATACTCACAAAATAATTACAAAAATCAAGTTATTGAGTAAATTGTTTGTTATAGCACAACTACACATATCAGGTAAATTGTTTAGTTTGTTATAGCATAACTAGCCATATTTTGAATTGTCAGATAACAACACATAATTCAAGCAGCATTATTTAGCAGCATAGACTGACTCACCTTGATTAACATTTTCTTACTGATTTCAGAATGATAATGTTTAGACAAATAGCCATATGTGCTTTTGATTTCTGTATGTAGTTTGAAAGCATTACGTTGAAGAGTTCCTTGAGACAGAGGCATAATGTACAGAAAGATGTACTCTACTATAAAACAGCTTAAGAGCCAAGAGCAAGTAGAAGGGTTTACTTTTTAGATGAACTTTAAGCTAAAGATTTACCTTAGAAATGAGAAGTGATAGCATTTGCAATCTTTCTAGTACAGGGCAATGCAGATTCCAGTATGAGCATTACTCATGAAAGTTTTGTCAATGAGGATGGATCAAGGATGGTTTTATACAATAAGATTGCTTTGGCAGTCTTGGTTCAAGCACCATGACATGAACAAAGATTATTTTACACTGAAAAGACTTGTCAACAGCTTATTTCATTTTGCCACGAACCTAAAATATGCAGCTTGTTATTACTTTTTCATTTTGCCATTGATTTGGACTTCCAACCTATTGGTCAGTATTCATCTTTTCTTTTTATTTTCATTTTTTTTAACACTAGAAAGCTCAGGTAATCACAACAGCTTTTTGTTGTATTAGTTTATGGCCTGTCTTTGACCAAGCTTGTGGTCGAGGGCTGGTAGAAAGGGTCCTTAGATTAATTAATTTACAGATTCAACTCACAAGAATAAATAAATAGGCTGCAATACCTGCTCTAAGCTACCAGCTCTGCCTGATTGTAATATGTCAAGATAGAGAAGGGTTGAATACTTGGCATACAGAGTGAGGGGTAAACTGTAAACATGCAGTGGTATGTTACTGACAAAAATGAAAAAAGGAAATGGTCAGACTCTGACTCTTTGTACCACTCTGCCTGTAAAAGTGGATTTATAGAAATTACACGTTCCTGCCTAATGGGTTATTTTGCAATCTGTAGTATCAGTTATGTGACTCAAGTGATTGAAGTCGCAGGATGCTGCTTATGGTTTGCAAAATCATATGCCTTAGAAAAGCCTAAAAGGATCACACCATCAGCCATACCTTTGCTGTATTACCTGCATCAGACTTCAAACATTGTAAAGCATCACTGATATCTCATGGCATTACAACTGCAATGTTCATGGCGAGCTGTAACTGTAAACTCTTCCCAGGAAGAAGCTATTGCCTTGTATGTACAGAGCTATATATAAATCATGAGACCATAAGACTGTTTCAAAGCACAACTCATTAAATCTTATTTCTTTCTATTGGAATAATGTGGTAGGATTTGATGATTTGTGGATAGTGGTCTGTTAAAAGAAAACAGGATTGAACAGTGCTATATTTGAGAAACCATCACCACACACACACACATATATATATATATATATCTATATATTTATATATATATATATATATATATATATATATATATATATGTATATATATATATATATATATATATATATATATATGTATGTGTGTATGTATATATATATATATATATATATATGTATATGTGTGTATATATATATATATATATATATATATATATATATATATATATATATATATATATATATATATATATATATATATATATATATATATATATATATATATATATATATATATATATATATATATATATATATATGTATATGTACATATATATATATATATATATATATATATGGGTCTACTGCTTTACATTGAAAATACACTTCTTTGAAATAGAGCAGTAGACCCTACACTTTAGCAAAAGTCCACTTAAACGAAAGTGTACTTTCGCTGAAGTCTAGTTCCCAGTGCTACCCCAAAAAAAAACACTAAAACATGTTTTTGCAGGGGGGCAAGTCCCCCATGTGGGGCACCCCTACACACCCCTATTTAAATATACCAACTCCAAGATCGTACTACAGTGGGGAAAAGGGAATATTCCCATTCCTTTCTGTACTGTGACTGCCATCAATGTTCATAGTTTCACTACTTCGAACAAGTGTACTTGGTGAGGTGGGGTTCGAAGTAATGAAACTTCGAACATATTGATCGATCCCATATATATATATATATATATATATATATATATATATATATATATATATATGCTGAAAATTCACAGTTTTTGCACAGTGTAAGGAGTGGCAAGTGATACACTCTGCATTCATTTTAATTCTGCATTAAATTCGAATTTTTGAAACCATCTTCTTTCATTCAAAATCAGTTGAACCTACTCCATTTTGAAGAAATAATGTTTGATGAATTATGTATCAAAGCTATATATTTGACTTGCAGATTATACTTTAACTTATTTATTCAGTAATGAATTATGCCTTCTATTCTATTCTGTACTATCATATTTCTTTAGAATTAACCTCTTTTTCTAATGTATATTTAACAGCTTGCATAGTATGAAATAAAATATTTTTATATACTGCACTGTATGACTGGAAAAGGCTATTCATTTTTTTTTCATAACACAATTTACTCAATGAAAAGGTCTCCTTTTGTTGAATATTTGCTTTGTATTGTCATACATAAGTCATTTAATACACTGATCAGTCTGTAGGAAACATTTGTTTGTATATATACAGTTAGCCTCCTTTCAATAATCACTTGTATTACTTTAGACAAATTGTGCAAAGAATCAGTTTAGAATTTTTTAATATACTTCAATAGAATATGTTGCATTAAAGCACTTAGTGGACTTACGTAAATTTTTACATATTAAATATGTAGTAGGACATCTTCTCCTAGGATATAATCATCCTTATAACTTGGTACAAGCACAAATGATAGTCATTTAAAAGGCGTAAAAATAGCATATGTTTTTTGTCTTCCAATAAGTTATACATAGATTTAGCAAAACATAAAGATATGCCAACTAAGAAAATCATTTGCATCTGCCCAGATTCATGCTAATGAGGTATAATTTAACTCTGGCAGGCTGGCCAGCGACTGCCTTGAGCTGAAGAAAGACAAATCTAAAATGTAAGGATAATGATCTAAGTCAAACAAGAAAAACAGTTTTATGCTTTAGTTGTTCAGTTTAAAGCATATTATTACATTTAAATCATTAATAACTCTTATCTACAGAATGTTGCACCTCTAGCAGCCTCCATATATTTTTACATTTCAGCATATTTTCCTGAAAAATCAAGTTAAATAATATAAGTTAGAAAGAGCCCTAAAGAAGAGGGTGTGTGAACACTTGTATGCTATTAATACTCACAACATGAACAATGACCTTTATAGACATTCCCTTATATGTGGGTCATTTTCTGCCTACAAATGTGGTATACTTGAAGTGGTGATGAAAAAAGCCAGGGGTGGCAATTGGGCTAACAATATTTATAAAAGTGAGCTTAAATGGTAGCTTCATTTAAATGCCTGGTACCCACCAGGCTTAAATGACAGTTTGTCTTTAAAACCAATTTTAATAGAGAGGGCTGCTAAGTTATGACATGTTTTTTTTTTTTTTTTCTTTTTTATCAATTCTATGTTTATTGTACTATGTCTTTAAAACTTTTTAAGGTGTTAATTGTACTGATTATTTAATTACACCTGTGTAAGGCAGCAGTAGATTTGTTAAAGTCTTCTGTGGTAGCAGACAAAAGCACTTATCCAACATTCTGTTCTTGTAGCTGTGCTGCTTTTCGCAAATTGTATTTGTTACTGCTGTCGATTTTGGCTTTGCATTAAAGCATTTTTATTGAGGACATGTGGTATCTTGTGTTACTAGACACCTCTTTCAAGTGATTGTTTTTCTACAGTTCCTTGGTTCCACTTGTTTATCCACTGTGATTTTGCTGGTTCTGTTTGTGTGGATTTGGTGGTGTTCTTGTATCCAGATTTGTTCGGCGTTCATTGAGGATGGAAGACAACGGCTCCTCTGACAGTACAGTTAATACTGTACCTTTGGTGAATTTTTCACCTGATGGAAACAAGGATAAGAACAGTTTGACGTTTGTTCAACTTACCAAACTTTTGGAACAACAATGTGATCATGTGCAGCGTATTTTGGATAGACTACAGATCCCAAGTGCCTCGGGGTCGCAAGCACTTCTGGTTATGACATCTACATCAGAGTTAGTCAATGGGAAACTTCCAGTTTTGGAACAAATGACTCTGTCTTCAACACAAGTTAGTATCCCTTGTGAACAAGTGACAGGGGAAGTTAAGTCCCAGGAATCAATGAGGAAATCACGTTTCAACAGATGGATTAATATTGAACCGGTTATTTTTAATCATAATAAAGTGAAGCAACCCGCTGACATTAACCACTGAATCCAGGACTTTGAAACAAAAATGTGCAAGGTACGAAATTTACAAACTGATACCGCGTACCTTGCCGAATGTATTAAACTACAGAGGGTCCCAAAGGGCCTTCGTATGTATAAATTTCCTAACAGGCTATCCGTTGGTCAACAAGAAGTAGAGGAATTGTTATTAATGTTTTATAGGCATGGTGTAGAGCTTTTACATTTTATTGTTAAAGTAAATAATAAGATTAAGAATCTTTCAGACGAGGTGAATGTTTTAAATGATGAAATTCTGAATGATACAAATTTTGCCACCCTTGAGGCCAGATATGACATGATTTTTGATAAAACAGAAGATTAAGTTAAGGAGAATGTCAACAGGAAGAAGAAAAAATTAAAAAGACACGAAACAGAGTACAAGTATAAGGAAGCTTACCCCTTCCCTAAACGTTATTATGGGTTAAATATGAGTAATGATCAGGAGATGATAGATGAACAGGACCCTGAACCACCTGGTTATGACCAGAGGAGGGCCGATGAAAACTTACAAGATGATTTTTTTTATGTCGAGGTAGAAGTAGTGTTTGGGCAGGATTACCCCCATTAAGGAGGTCTGAGCAGATATTCAACCAAAACAGGAACAGGCAAGGTTTTTTTACGGGGGCAACATGTTACCCCCAAGGGGTTGAACTCAGAGGGGGAGGAAGAACTTCTGGAACACCCAGAATCAGAACAGGTTATAGATCTTTTTGAACAAGGTGCACAACCACAAGGTATTATTTCTAGTTTTGGTGGTAAACTACTTAGTTTGAATGGGTTCAATATTTTAACTATACAAACAGGATAATAACAGAAGACTATTTCTCCTTACTTGAGAAGGGGTTCAAATTTGTTCCAGCTAGAAAACCTGATATTTCTAAGGTACTTATTGATTTTAAACCTTATATCAGGAAACTCAATTTTCAACTTCTTTTTAAAGATAAAAGGGAACAGTTTTGTGATTACTCAAGGTTTAAGAAAAAGAGTTTGTACAACCCTCCTTTACACACCACATTGGCCCACTATGAAAAAATTTGTATGAGAGATATCTCCTATGAATATAAGAAACATAGGAATAATTATTTTAATTTGACTAACACTGAGACGGGGTTACTCAACAGCCTCAGATTATCTGACAAAATACGAATTATGAAGCCAGATAAGGGGGGTGGGGTTGTATTGGTTGAGAGAATGGGTTATGTTAACGACATCATGAACATTTTATGTGACACAGAGAGATATACCTCTGCTTCTTTGAATGAAATTCACATATCACACAGGAGATTACAGCTGTTTTTAGAAGACCGTTTATATCAGGGTATTATTAATGAGAACATTTTGAATTTCTTGAAGAATGATTGTTCACTCATTCTTACAACTTTTGGAATCCCAAAGGTCCACCCCCCCATATAGGCTCATAGTGGCTGGCCATGAAGGGAAGACATCTCTGATCAACATTCTCATAAAAACATCCAAGGCCAACTTTGAGAGAAAAATCGCTAAGGACACTAAAGATAACCACAAAACCTTCTTCAGCTATGTTAGAAACCTGGGCGGAAACCCTCAGATATGCTCAGAGTTAGTTCACAACAACAAAAAATACACTGAACCCACAGATATTGCCAACATTATGACTGACAGGTTCAGTGCAAATTCACCCCAAAGAAGAAATACTTATCCCAGCTGAATGTAATCTCCTGTCATCTCAGATGTCCAAGTGAGAACCGCCCTAAACAAAGCTAAAAACACAGCATCAATGGGACCTGATGGTATCCGTGAACTCTTACTTCAGGATATGCACCTGAACAATGGCGTGCAGCAACAGTGGTCCCACTCTCTACAGACCCTGACCAGCCTGGTCTGCAAAGCTATGGAAAGAATCATTATGGAACTCATAAACAGAGACATAGGGGACCTACAGACACTTGACCCCACCCAGTTCGGCTTTGCAAGGGCAGATCCTGCCTTTTGAACCTGGTTGACTTTTGAAACAGTCACTAGAGCCATTGTTGAGGGCAAAGCAGTCCATACAGCCTACCTGGACTTGGCTGACACAATACCCCACTCAGGCATCATAGATAAGCTCAACAGCTTAAACGTAAACCCTTATGTCACCAGATGGGTTGCAAACTGGCTAAGGACAGAAACCATAAAGTTAAAATCGCTGGAGCAATGTCAGACTCAAGTCACAAGTGGTGTCCATCTGTCCTGGGACCCCTCTTGTTCGGCATTTATTTCTCAGATGTTAAAGCAAACATGGGAGGGTTGTGGCTGACAATGACTGCAAACTAGGTGCCATAGTCGATACACCAGCGGACACATACATCCTACAAAACAACTGGTGGCCTTAAACTAAATGCCAAAACTTTGGGAAAAACAAAGTACCCACAAATTATTGCATAGACAGCAACCCACTGTAATCAGAGACCTAGGGACCCGACCTCTCATTTGACATCCACGTTGCCAAAGTGGTTAGAAAAACATTCTACCTTGCACACCTCATCATGAAGGGATTCACATCCAGATCCAGGGATGTCATTGCCCCTATACTCCTCCCTCATCAGACCCATGATTGAGTACAATGCCCCATTTGGTATGTACCTCACCCGGCATTTGCAACAGCTGGAGAGACCACAAAATTACCTCACCAAGAGGATCAAGGGTCTCCAACATATGTCTTATTCTGCCAGACTAAAGAAACTTCAGCTCTATTCAGTAGCATACGCCTGCTCAGAGGTGATCTGGCCATGTCCAATCAGGATCTGATGGACATGCTCCACCTCAAAAGATCCAAATCCATCAGGACCACGAGAGCTAAAGACTTAAACCTCGGCACAAGTATGAATAGGACATGCTGGAGGGATAGATTCATAACCCAGAGGCTTCCCATGCTTTGGAACAGGATCCCAGTTCGTATTAGGCAGAGCCCCTCACTGACTCTCTTCAAGAAAAATCTTGATGAGTGGATGGGAGATCGTAAGTTTACCCCAGTGGTCACATCTGTGTCACTGCAAACAGGGGCACAGTAAACTAATTCTATTATATAAGGGGACCTTCATTGTGTCACTACTAGACAGAGGCACAGTATTCTAATTTTATTCTGTACATTTTTGTACCACTTCATGGGGTGCTTACAAATGCCCTAGGGCAGATAGCCTAGTACTATACTATGAAACTATGAAAACGTACCCTTTGGGTGTTTTTGTTGACTGGCTGGTGAAGGATGTTTTGGGTTCAGTTACACAAGTTATCAAGTACTCTTGGGACTTTTTAACTAGGATTGAGCCCCAGTTTTTCTTTGACACTAGTGGATTTTCAACAATTGACATCGTAGATTTATTTAGTTCAATCCCCCATAAGGAAGGTTTGGAGTTGTTCCATGAAGCCTTATTGGCATATTCTAAACATAGTAATACAATGATCAACTTTGTTATGGAATTAATGGAATGGATCCTGCACAACAACTTTATTTCATTTGAGGATCAATATTTCAAGCAGGTGAAGGGTGTGGCTATGGGGGCCAGTTGTGCCCCCATTTATGCAAACCTTGTCATGGCCATGTGGGAGAGTAAATACATCTTTAATACTGGATTCAAACAAGAGTGGCTTTTTTACGGTCGTTATCTTGACGACATTTTTATTCTTTGGAAATGTGACAGGTCAACTGTGGATAAATTCATTGAACATATTAATGAAGTATGTCCATATTTTAAATTTACCCACAGATTTGATGAATATACTATAGACTACTTGGATGTTAACATCACCCGAGATCTCCAGTTAAGGCAGTTTTCATCCAGGGTGTACCGTAAGGCCACCTATTCTAACTTCTTTTTGAGTTACCAGAGTCAACACCTCTACCGTATTAAGAGGATTTTGGTTAGGGGACAAATGATAAGGGGGGCAAGAATTTGCTCTACCCTTGATAACTTGAAAAGGGAACTGGGATTGTTGACACAGATGTTTAAAGCAAGAGAGTACCCCGATTGTATGTTGCGGCAGATAAATAGTGAGATGTTGGAAGGTTAGGGTAAGAAATTTGTACCCCTGTTAGGACAAGGAAACATTGAAGTGAGTGTAGACCAAACCACCTCGACTGACCTTCAGTTGTTGGATGTACAGGATTTTCTGAATTCTATGTCCATACATTTTGGTTCATTTGGGAATAAGGTTAAGGACATCTTGTGTAAGAACTGGGTTATTATGGAGTGTAATAACACATTTACTCAAGCCTTGGATTTGGGTCCCACATTTTCTTTTCATGTGGGTAATAATTTAAAAACTTTGTTAGAACATCCTGTTACTAGTAGGAACAACAACGGTACCAAACCACGTGGTAGGTGTAATTATTGCCCCTATGTATTGAACACACGAGAGATCACTTTGGGGGACCCAGTCCACAAAGTTAGGTTAGTGGGGGGGGGGTAATTGTAACACCGTAGGACTGGTTTATTTGTCTGTTTGCACTGGTTGTAAAGCATACTATGTGGGTAAAATGGAAAGAGCCCTAAAGAAGAGGGTGTATGAACACTTGTATGCCATCAACACTCACAACACGAACAATGCCCTTTATAGACATTCCCTTATATGTGGGTCATTTTCTGGCTACAAATTTGGTATACTTGAAGTATTGATGAAAAAAAACAGGGGTGGCAATTGGGCTAACCATATTTATAAAAGTGAGCTTAAATGGCAGCTTCGTTTAAATGCCTGGTACCCACCAGGATTAATGACAGTTTGTCTTTAAAACCAATTTTAATAGAGAGGGCTGCTAAGTTATGACATGTTTTTTTCTTTCTTTTTTACCAATTGTATGTTGATTGTACTATGTCTTTAAAACTTTTTAAGGTGTTAATTGTACTGATTATTTAACTACACCTGTGTAAGGCAGCAGTAGACTTGATAGTCTGCTATGGTAGCAGACGAAAGCGCTTATCCAACATTCTGTTCCTGTAGCTGTACTGCTTTTCGCCAATTGTATTTGTTGCTGCTGTGGATTTTGGCTTTGCATTAAAGCATTTTTATTGAGGACACCTGGTATCTTGTGTTACTGGACACCACCTTCAAGTGATTGTTTTTCTACAGTTCTTTGGTTCCACTTGTTTACCACTGTGATTTTGCTTGTTCATTCAAAATCAGTTGAACCTACTCCATTTTGAAGAAATAATGTTTGATGAATTATGTATCAAAGCTATATATTTGACTTGCAGATTATACTTTAATTTATTTATTCAGTAATGAATTATACCTTCTATTCTATTCTATACTATCATATTTCTTTAGAATTAACCTCTTTTTCTAATATATATTTAACAGCTTGCATAGTATGAAATAAAATATTTTTATGTACTGCACTGTATTACTGGACAAGACTATTCATTTATTTCATAACACGATTTACTCAATGAAAAGGTCTCCTTTTGTTGAACATTTGCTTTGTATTGTCTTACATAAGTCATTTAATACACTGATCAGTCTGTAGGAAACATTTGTTTGTCTATATACAGTTAGCCTCCTTTCAATAATCACTTGTATTACTTTAGACAAACTGTGCAAAGAATCAGTTTAGAATTTGTTATTATACCATAACCCCCCATTAATATTCCAAAACGTGCACGCTGATTGGCCAGCGTGCACATTGTAAATCGACTTATACTAATGGAAAAAGGTCCGGTCGCCCGGACTTTTTCCATTAGTATAAGTCTTTTCTAAAACACTGTCTCGCTATGTTAAACTCCTTTAACATAGCGACACAGGTTTTAAAAAAGCAACGGAGCTCTCCGTTGCTTTTTTTAAAGCTGTCTCGCTATGTTAAACTCCTTTAACACAGTGACACAGTGTGTAAAAAGCAATGGAGATCTTGCTTTCTCAGTTGCTTTTTTTTTTAAACCTGTCTCGCTATGTTAAATGGGTTTAACATAGCGAGACAGCTTTAAAATAAGCAACAGCAAATCTCTGTTGCTTATTTTAAAGCTGGCTCGCTATGTTAAACCCATTTTACACAGCAAAACATTTTGTAAAAAGCAACGGAGATCTTGCTTTCTCCGTTGCTTTTTTCAAAACTGTCTCACTATGTTAAATGAGTTTAACATAGCGAGACAGCTTTAAAATAAGCAACAGCGATTCTCCGTTGCTTTTTTTAAAACTGTCTCACTATGTTAAACCGATTTAACATAGCGGAACAGTAAAAAACAACAGAGATCTTGCTTTCTCCGTTGCTTTTGCCCACAGCTCTGATGTACTGGGTAGACATACGCATGCGCAGTACATCAGAACTGCCGCGGAATACCAGACAACTGCAGAAGGGCAGCAAGGAGGCATTATACAATGCCATTATTTAAGAAAAGTAATTGTTTTTTTTCTTGAATAATGTCATTGTATAATAGCAATACCCACTTCTGGGTGTGGGTAATACTGGATTTACCCACGGTTGGCTTTGTTTGGTCACGCCAACCGTGGATAAATCCAGCATTACCCACACCCAGGCATGGGTTATTGCTATAATATACTTCAATAGAATATGTTGCATTAAAGCACTTTGTGGACTTACGTAAATTTTTACATATTAAATATGTAGAAGGACATCTTCTCCTAGGATATAATCATCCTGATACCTTGGTACAAGCACAAATGATAGTCATTTAAAAGGCATACAAATAGCATATGTTTTTCTCTCTTCCAATAAGTTACACATAGATTTAGCAAAACATACAGAGATGCCACATAAGAAAATCATTTGCATCTGCCCAGATTCATGCTAATGAGGTATAATTTAACTCTGGCAGGCTGGCCAGCGACTGCCTTGAGCTGAAGAAAGACAAATCTAAAATGTAAGGATAATGATCTAAGTCAAACAAGAAAAACAGTTTTATGCTTTAGTTGTTCAGTTTAAAGCATATTATTACATTTAAATCACTAATAACTCATCTACAGAATGTTGCACCTCTAGCAGCCTCCATATATTTTTACACTTCAGCATATTTTCCTGAAAAATCAAGTTAAATAACATAAGCTAGACACACATAAATATTGTTATGAACAGTACATGCTATTAAAAAGTACAAATAACAATATATTCGGAGGAAAGCTCCTTTTCTACTCTAACAAACGTTAACACAATCACAGCCTTTACATCAGTGCTGCTTTTGTTATAATGCAGAAGAAATCCAGAATTATATTTTTTGTTAAATTTTCTTAACTGTCATATTTTTTAAGCAATACAACATAGTTTCATAGTTTTTTTCTTCAGGCAGACTTGATATTTTACATGGCTGTATATCCAGTTCTTTTCTGATTACTTATAACTGAGATATTTAGAGAAATGTGAATATGCTTATTTGTATAATAATAATAATATTGAGTATCTCACAAGATATTTAGCCTCTAGTGTAAATATAAGTGCCAACTTTGTCATGTTTAACCAAGGTTACACTACATGCAATGCAATAATTTGTAAGCTAGTTAATTTTCGAAATATCAATGTACATTTGCAAATGTTGCATGTTTTCATAATTACTTGAAATCAGCGGTTAATATGTCAAGTGTAGTGTGGTATGCATAGACAGGGACAATGTACTTTTCTGTCTCCCACCATAACATTTCAGACCATGCTTGTCAATAAGATGTAGCTCTATGTTATGAAAATGAATGTATGTATGAAAATAAGCATAATATGTGACATGGTATACTATGACAGCCGAATGGCAGTCAGTCGAACGGCCGATGTTCGAAATCATGGTGTCCAAGGGGTAAGAAATCGAACCAACAGAGGTCACATGTGTAGTCAAGTTGCATGGTGCACTCGACCTTTTGGCACGCAATGTCCTGAAACTGTGGAGGGAGGTCGCGCTGCAGTGAGGAACAGGGAATTAGCCAATTTCCTCACAATCTCGGAGTTGGTATATTTAATGTGCAGGGTGTGTGTGTTGGGGGTTCCAGGTAGAATTTAATGTACAATTGAATGTAGAGTTCATCGGTACGTTAATGTGCATAGCATGAGGTGAGTGATGTCACTTCCTGCTATGTCGAATACATCGAACCATGGAGGATGATGTGTTCAGTTCCGCTGTGGTTTACTATTCAGAATTTTGGATTCAACATTTCAGGTCAACATTTTAAATGATCGACAGAAGTTGATTTGAAATTTCCGTAGTAAACCATACGACACACTGTTTAATAGCTAAGTACAAGACATACGAGATTAAGATAAATGTCATGCAATCACAAGGACCAAGGATATAATTACATATGAACAATTGTTTTTATTTACCAAAGTTTGTTCTTTTCATTTTCTCTAGAAAACAGATGGATGTCGTGAAGGCAGGCTATTTAAGGTATATACTGCCTATCATATTTTAAAAAAATTCTGTAGCACTCAACTAATTAATAAGTCCATTAACATTTTATTAGAATCATTTAGATGATCAAATCTTTTATGTTTTAAGTTGGAAATAGGAGAATTCCCTCAACAACATTACACCCCCCCCAAGTACCACATAACATTCAGCATCCGCTTTTACAAAAATCATTAGTTTTCTTTTGAAAATCATTAATGACTTAAGAAATGAAAACACACACACAGAGTACTAACAAGGAAGGACTCTAAAAAAGCAATAGTTCACCTCTATATTTTACACAAACATCTGTGTACAAAGTGAGAGAACTCAACATATATGCCGATATCATTTCTCTCATAGGAAGTATATAAGGCAGGTAGTCCTTTTATATCTTTGCAGCACTAAATTGACATCCTATGAGCCTTCTTATTGGTGTTTAACATAGTCAATTTAAAGGCAAATTGAGACAGAAGAAAACTGTCCAGAACTTCAGCACCTCCCCATTGTTCCCAGTTTTGCCATGCAATATTTATGTTATGACTTGGTTTTCACAACTAGTAACTTAAAATATAACACTAACCTTGACATAAGATTAAAACAAGACTAGACAACACCATGGCCTAAAGGTGTTGTATAGCTAGGAAGATGATCCTACTTAGATTACCCCTAGTATGGACAATGCAGTACTGAGGACTAGGGAGATGATCCTACTTAGATTACCACTAGTACGGACAATGCAGTACTGAGTACTTAGATTACCACTAGTATGGACAAAGCAGTACTGAGGAATACAAATATTAATACAGTCAACAGGAAAAAGATACCGCCTTCCTCTTATAATAGCCTTCACTCTGCCATCAGATAAACTGCTAGTGAACTGGTAATTCTGCTTAATCTGTTGTAAGTAGAACCTGGGTACAAAAGATTAAGCCAAGGAGCTGTAAAGTATGTCTGATTTCTTCAGTCATCAGTTTCCATCTGCTTAGCATGACTCTCAGCAAGTAACTTAACCTGTCACATTTCTCTATGCTTGGCCCAGAAAAATAGCTATTTGTGCCTAGTGGGTTTACCTAATAAATAAATAAAAATCAAGACAATTAAAGTTGCTGCTGCTGCTGCCAAATATTTATTTATAGGACTGTCAGTAAAAGGAACACAAAGTAATTGTCCAAAATTCAGACATGTTATCCAGTCCCACCTCTTCTGTCTCCAAGACTTCTCACTTTGATTGCTTTTTTATCAAACAACTGGAAGCTTGTAGTACAACATTCCAAAAACAAGCAATGTGCAACTGCCTAGCTAAACTGCAGCTTCCTGCCCTAAACAAAAATTAGGCCCCATCTTCAGGAAGCTCTGGTAGTCCTTCCTCCCCTCATACTCCTCTTTTATATTTATGGCTTGGAGTCAGCTGTGGTCATCAGCAAACCAAAGTAACCTTGTCAGATGTGCTCACATTCCCCTAACTTACATCAGTCAAATACAGTGTTTACCCAACTAGATTAATAGAATAGTTCTGCCTTTAGTATCAGCATGATACTTTTTGATAGATCAGAGTAATTTTAAGGATTGCATATAGGTTTGAACAATGTGTGGTCAGTCATTTACAGGCTACCTGTATCCATGGTAGTCTTTGAGACAAATTCCTGTCCCTCCAACATGTCCTAGATCAGGCATTTCTGATGTTGGTTGTTTGTCATCTTAAAATAAATAGATATAGTACATGTACAGAGCTTTGAGACAAGCCACATAAGACATGTTGTTTGTCCACTGTATTCTTTGTGAGGAACCATGTGAGTGCTCCATTTGTTGCAAATGCCTGGTCATATAAATACCAAAGAGTGCATTATAATTAGTGATTGGTCTGATGAGGTGTCTTTCATGTCGATGTCATACCTTTGATTATAGGTTTTACAATGTAGAATGATTTGTTCACCACTGTAGATACATGATGTAACTGACCACTGGATAAACTCATTGGGGTATATTATCAATGTCATAATTTCAGAGAATTTTTCAATACAGTTCATTAAAATTTACAGATCTTATACTATCTCTTTGATTAAGTGCTTTTGCACAGGGTTAGCCAGCCAGCAGTGTGAACCATGGGTCTAGAATGTTGCCATGGTTGACCCCCTGACCCGATGTTCAAACATGGCAAAAGAGGTTGTGGATGGATTCTTCCATCATTTTTCTCACTCTTTGTTTTCTAAATGTGCTTATGAGTAGTATCCCACATTCCAACTGGAAGATGGAAGAGTTATGTATTATCTGGTATGCAAATTTTATGCAGATTAGATTAGAATTTGTGGCAAAATGTACCTACTTCTCAAGGGCCTTTGTACCTGTGTTCAGTATCTGCAGGTTGAGAGGTATGGCTTTGCATATGATAAAGTCAGACGTATGGGTTTGTGATTGCAGTAGGGTGAGTGGTGAATCTTAAGGCTTTTTTCATTCCAAAAGCAGGCCTGAGTGGCCTAATTGCTAAGGCATTGACCTCCTAAGATAATGATTGTGGGTTTCAATCTCATTTAGATTGATATATTTCTTCCAGCAGTTGGTGAAGATGATAAGGCTGAGAGCTTTAGATGTTCTTCATACTGACCATTGTAGTAGCAGCCTAAGCTACATGGGTTATACCATGCATTGGATATAACAGTCAGCCAGCTTCCAAAGCTTCAGGAATCCTTCCATGCACCTAAACCATTAGACAGCTCAAGCCAAGCTGACTAAAGGTCACATTTGAGCACCAAGTCCTTCAGAGCTTTCCTGCTAAGGAAGAGAGCACTCTGTGGGCTTTCAAGAATCAACAGTCAACTAACACTTTTCTTTTGTTTGGGGAAAAACAGTCCACATTAATTTTAGTTGTTTAAGCAATGTTTTATAAGAAAAACAACTGTTTTAAAGCTACAGAAAAGTAATTTTATTGAATGTCAAGTTTCTTTTAAGTATGTTTAAACTGCAATGTACTTTTTTACTTTTGTGGTAAAAAATGTGAAAAATTGCCTTAAACTATTTTCTTTGTATAGGACTTTTTTTTGCAGCTTTCCTGTTTTACCAACTGTTGATGCTATACTTCCAAGGAAAACAAGCACCATTTTAGGATTGACCATGGAAAAAAAACTACTGGCCCTATAGTCAGACCATTTTCAAGCCATAAAAAGTAAAAGATAACTAAACAGTCTTTGCCACCACAGCAGGCTAACAATTTGCCTCACCCACAGGTGGGTGACTCACTGTGACCAAAGCTGATTCCTTAGACCATTCATCTTTTTTTCCCTGGATCCCACTGGTATTGTTCATGTAGCCACTATGCACCTAGAGTTAGCAATATCATCTGTGGCTGTTGGAGACCCCTCAGTGGGTGTGGGAGAGCCACTCTTGTCTGTCATGTGGGAAGGGGCACCTTTGCTTTGCTAGAATGTTTTGCCCACCCATGAGGAAGCTGTTGGCAATACTATATTTGTTTGCACCAATTTTTCTTCCAAAAAGAATAAAACATGTAACTTCCCCTGTGCCAGTTTCTCTGGGCAGTAGAATTTATTGGCCTTGGCTCAGGGTCTTGTATAAGCTACTGACACTTCTTATAATGTGGTTTCTGGTAAAAGAAAAGGGGATTCTTATTTCCCTGAAGTAGCTCAAGATTTTGAATTTGTAGGGTCATGTGAAGGAATAGATGCAGGCTTTTCTACTCAGGTTTCTGATTCAGAGGAGTGTATGGTATCTGAAACTTCCTTTGAGGGATTTTCTTTCTCTGAAACTGTTTCCAGAATATACCAGTTTTTTTTCAGTGGGAGAATGCTGAAGTTTATCAGTCTCCCTGAAAATACAATGAGTTGTTAAAATTGGAATTCCCAGAACCTTCACCCATCCTCCCACTGCTGTCAGAATTAAAGGATATATTTGCCACAACCCAAGGTTTCCCCTGTCAAGCCTGCTGCACCTGAGACAGCAGATACTATATACACAGTTCCTCAGTCTTCCCAGTTTCTTTTAATCCAGCTGCTGCCAAACATTTTGTTAATTATAATCCTTCCTTTTCTGACAAGGATAATAAAGCTATTGATAAGAATAGGAAAAAAAATGTTTGCTGCTGCAACTTTGATTTTTAGAATTTTGAATTGTCAGGCTCATATGTTAACAGTTTACTCTGACTAATTGTGAAGGTATGAGGAATATTTTTCTGCAGTTTTCTCTTCTGAGGAAAAGTCTGCTTTGTGTAGATTATTTTCTTCCATTTCTGAGGTCACTACTTACTGTTTAAAGTGAGTATATGACTCTGTAGGTACTGTATACAGGGCTATTTCCACTTGTACTGTGTTAAGGAGGTATATCTGGTTTGTCTGGCTACATTCTCAGACCCTCCCAGATGATAGATAAAATGAGATTTTGAATTCTGCACCTGATAGACATTTAGTGTCTGGAACATCTGTGGCAGAGGTTATCAAAAATGAGATGAGAGAAGTAAGCTAATTCAGGGACTCTCTGATATTTCAGCCTTCCTTCTGTAAATTTTCCAAGGAATCTTCTGTGTCCTTATCCAATTTTGACAAGAAAAAAATACAGTCTCAGTAAAATATTGGAAAGTAGTCATTTTAAAAGCAATGGCAGAAAGGTTCCAAAAAGAAAGCTGTACCCCTCCAAACAAAGTACATTTAAATAAGACACAAATATTATTTGAGCGACTGTGCCCCCCATTCCACCCTAGCAGTACTTATCTCTTCCAGAAAATCTGAGTCTCCAGTTCTCTCTTTGGCAGCACATTGTTTCAGAGAAAGGGTTTTTGAAGATGATCTAACAAGGATACCATTAGTAGTGGTAAGAAATTTCACCTCATCTTCCAGATGAAACCCTTTTCTTCCTTTCTGTTCTACAACACATGCTGTCTTAGCAGGTAATAGTATTAGTTCCTCTTTCCAATTTGGGAAAAGGATATTATTCAACACTGCTTTTAGTATCAAAGAAAGAAATGCCTGGAGACCAGTTATGGATCTTTCCAAAATCAGTTTGTGATAGTGCTCATGTCAAAATGCTTTCACTGCACAACCTGTTACCCTTTCTTCCTCAGTGGGTTTTAGTAACCTTAGATTTAAAAGAAACATTATCATCACATTCCTATTCATACAGATTTCACGCATTTCTTAAGGCATAGTGTATCTGGATCATATTATCAGTCCTTTGCCTTACCATTTGGGCTATCCACTGCTCCATGAGTGTTCACAAAGTGTCTAGCTTCTGTCATAACCCATTGATGGTGTCACAAAAGGAGATACTGCCAGCACAGCTAGATGGAATTTTATAAATAATTATATGCCATTTTTGAATATCAACATGATTTATATAAGATGGTTTTGTTACAACCGTATTAGAACTGTATGTCATGTGTATATCAAACTGATTTGTACATGTGTTGAAAAGATATTTTATAAAGTATTTGTGTTTGAAATGCATCCACTGTGTGCGCTGCTGAAGAGAACAGAAATGTACATACACTATTGTAACTGTCTCAATGTATATATTTTAACAGTGGAAACTGGAAAACAGGAGGTTAACTTCAATCCAGCAAATTTTAGGAAAATAAAAATTCCACCAAGAAAAGGCCACTGATAGAACAACTCCAAGTTTAATAAAACACTTAGCACCATGACATAAACGCCTTCCAAGAGTAAAACACACTAAGCAAAATCAGTTTAAATACTTACATTTTCATTAGTATAATTATCAATATTATCCCCCAGTTAACCAGTAATATAATCAAATCACATATTTCCAATTACACTCCTTGTTAAGCCCAAAAGGCTGCAAGGTTTCATACTTTAAAATAAAAAACATTTATTTCTTAAGTAATTTTTCTTTTAAACTAATATGTTCTCCTACCCAAACTTCAACCGTCTCCAAAACACAGCATTTTAACTCATAAGGGTTGGAATTATGATGGTGTAAAAAATGAGTACCTAATGGACTTTCCTATTTTTTTTTTTTTTTTAATATCCCTCACATGTTCTTGAAGTCAAACCCTAAAACTTCTATATGTCTCCCCAATGTAAAACAGCTTACAAGTGCACTTCAACACATAAACAATTCCTTCCGTGCAACAAGTATAATGATACCTCGGGATAAATCTAACTTTAACATATGGAAAAAAGTTAACTAAATATTTACAGACTGAATATTTATTACAAGGAACAGTACCCTTCTAAACTGCAATAGTTGCATTCATGCTAGTTTGTGGGGTGAAAATGGTTGTGTACCACCATGTCCCCTACATTTCTAGCTCTTTTATAAGGGATTTTAACCCGTTTAGGCAACAAATGACATAAATTGTTCTCCTTTAGTAACATTGGTCAGAACTGTTTAACACACTTTACAATCTTATCAGTAAGTATATTAAAAGTAGTAACAAAATAAACCTCTCATCGATTATTCTTATCCAGAGGACCATTATTCCTATCTATGAGAATACATCCCACATCATTGTTTAAACTAGAAATACTGTTGCACCTATCATGTCCACCTCTCACCTCCATTATTTTAAATTTAGCCTCTGTAACCTCTTTCACATTATAGCCTCTATTATAAAACATTTCTTAAGCTTCCACTATTTCTTTATTAAATGCCTCATCTTTACTACACAGTCTATGAATTCTCAAGAACTCATTATAAGGTAATATGGACAATAAATGTCCAGGATGACAACTATTAACATATAAAAATTGATTTCTTTGATCAAACTTATTATATAGATCCATTTCTAAATCATTAAGCTTAATATCCAGAAAATTTACCTGAGGGCCTAATTGGATTCCATCAAATTTAAAGCCCAAGTTATTAGTTTGCAAATCATTAATAAATGTGCCAGCATCTTCAACTCTGCCATTACACAAAAAAATCAGGTCATCAATAAATCTCAAATATAGAATAACAATGGACCTATAAAAACTGTGGGGCTATATATTATCCATCTCAAAATTTGCTATAACTAGGTTAGCATACACGGGGGCAAATGCAGCCCCCATGGTCATTCCCTGTAGCTGGTGAAAATTTTCCCCATTAAATGTGAAGAAGTTATTAGTAAGGCAAAAGGTCACCAACTCAATAAGAAAATGTGACATGGAAGACTCACCCAAAAAATTAAAATAAAGCCTGTATTCCTATCTCATGTTTTATATTCATATAGAGGCTTTTAACATCCATACATAGCCAGAACATAGAATCATTCCATTGAAAGCTCTTAATTTTATTCAAGAAGTCCTGGCTATCCCTAACATAAGTGGGAATGCCCAAAACATACTTTTTCAAGTATTCATGTAGTAAATTACTCATAGGCCTCAAAAAGTTTTTCTGCAGAGACTATTGGTCTTCCATTAAGATTTTTCAAACCCTTATGAGTTTTAGGGACACAATAAAATACTGCTATCCTACTATTATCTACATTAAACTTTTTGGTGACACCATTTGATGAAAAATAACCTAATCGATGCCCTTTATTAAGTAAAAGTAGATATTCATCAGCAGCTGTTAAATCAGAAATGTTGCATTTTCTCTAAATATCTGTATTATCGAGATGAGAGTAACAACTATGCAAATACTGGGTATAATGCAGAATTACAATCTGGCTCACCTTGTCAGAAGGTTTCATCATTAAATTCTTATTGCCACAAAACTCACACAATTCCAACCATTATTGTTTACTCAAATTATAAGTTCCTGATTTGTTATTAATATATGTGTTGTAAAGTTGTTGTTCTTCAAAATTTATAGTAGAAATGTATCCTTGTATATTGCTATTTGCAAATGGAGAAATAAAGCAACTTTTTACCTGAATAGTACTAGTATCCAAGTTATCATATGCATTATTTCCTATTCATCTGAATTATCTATTACTGAAGAACCAGAAAAAGAGGAGTCATCCAAACATTCACATAAATTCACAACTTCATCCCCCAACTGCATATTATCATTCCTGTAAAAATAATCAAATGCAATTTTCTACTAAGCAAAAAAACTTCACTCTTTAACACATGTAATCTTGGTAAGGCTGTGGGTATATATTTAAGTCCCAGACGGAGAACAGATAACACAGTATCTGAAATATCACAAATAGAAACATTAAGCACAAGAGAGTCATTACAGGAAACACACCTGTTAAGTCCAACTTTTTTTTTTTTTTTTTAGGAAAGTAGCTGAAATTAAATTACTTTATAGGCTATGCAATAAAAGATGGTACCTTTCCGTTTTCATTGCAGCTAATGACACCGAGTCTGTGCTGAGAAGCTTTCTGTATTGTCTTTAGGGGTGAATTAATTACTAGTCTTGAAAGCATGAAGGAATGCAATTGTTTTATGACTTCCAGCATCTGCCAAAGATCTGAGCTCTATGTATTTTCACAGGTAGATGCTAAATACTGCCATCTTCCAGCACTGGGGGTTTGCCTGGGAACTAGAGTTAGATGACAAGAAGTGATGTCATTCTGCAAACTATTCCAGCAGTAATATTTGAAATATTAATTTGAGAAGTCTCTTTGTGAGACAGAGCTTTCTGTATTCTGTCTTTGACCTGACAACAACTAGATGATCCATTTACTACATCTGCCTTGCTCTAATAGTAGGTTTTTAGGTTATAGTAATTTTCCTTGGTACAGTCAGGAATATAGTAAAGCTTAGTTTAGATATTTTTATTGATTTATTTTTGACTGTCCTGCAATGCTGTTTTAAATATTTCCTGTGGTTTTGAACTCTGATGTCACTTAGTATTGCTTTGTTCTTGTATAAATTATTATTAAATATATTTAAACCTTTTATTGTGGCTGATCTCTGCAGAGATATTTAAATTTTGAGAGTACTTGCATATTTATTTGGTGATACCTTGTGGGCCAGTCCTAATAGACTTGCTTTTGGTCAAACTACCATTTGTATTAATATTAATATTACACAGTAAAATTGGACACCCTTTGTTAAGGGCCTTAAAGAAACTGATAAGGGGTTCTGGTGGCAGTGGTAATTACCTGATGGTCTGGGCAGAAGGGGGCATAGCTAATAAACCTTTGCTAGCCTTTCCCAGGTGTGTATGTATAATACAAATATCAAAGAGTGTGTGTGTGTTTCAGCTACTTGGGCAGGGAAGATGAAGCACTGGTTGTGCAGAGAGAGTGTTGGAGGAATCGGCTTGGATCTCTGGCTAAGGACTCAACTCTACAGCTGTGCCAGTGGGGAGTCTTACTGGGGATCTGGAGAAAGGTAGAGGAACCAGCGATGGACTGACTATGGTCTCTGTGTGCTCTTAAGGGAAATTGAACTTGATGCAGAGAGCTGCATCTGGAAATGTTGTGTGTGTACCTGTCATCCTCCCAGTATATATCTCCCCCTGGTGTCAGTGGTGAAAATTGAGGCTCCTTGATTACTGGTCCAATGATGGTTTGTCACAGATGGCTACAGTATATCCAAATTGTTCCACAATAGATGGCTTGCTTATCTTTCCTTTATCAGGATTCTCTCACTTGGGTGACAGATTTCCTACCCAGGCTGGGATTCCAAGAGAACATTCAAAATATTTTTTGAGCTCACCTCACAGGATTCTGTTTCTGGTGTGCCTGCTAGATGCCTCAGTGCAAAGAGCATTTCTTCCAATAGAAAAGAAAAATAGATCTATATTTAGATTTATTCCAGGTGTTTTCCAATCACACTTTGGTCACTGTGAGGGGAAAACCTTAGGAGTCTAGGTCTCATGGTGCCATAATTCTCATTATACTTCCTGCAAGACTCAATATGAGAAAGATACATTGGTATCTGAACTCTCTCTGGTCCCAGAACCAACATCCACTATCTTTCCAAATTACACTTCTTGGATATAAGAAAAGATAAATCACTTGGTGGAAACATCAAATATCCTTGAATCCAGGTCTCCCTTTCTCAACACTTAATAAAAAGATAAATAAATACAATGAACGCCACGAGCTTTAACAGTTTCAGCATTAGCATTTAATATTTAGATCTGTACCCCAGCAGTTCACCTTCAAGGGATAACATGCTTTAAAATCAGCACCATTTTTATACCCCATAGGTAATGCCTAAAGATCATGGGGGGGACTCCCTTCTGGCCCAGGCAACAGTGTTTCTCCCTTGTTTTGGAATTTGCCAAGGGAAATTTCTACAAGCTTTCTCACAAAGTGGATTTACTCACACAAGAACAATGGTGTTAAATTCTGACCAAAACAACTACAACTGATTGGTTGAATGATGGGGTCATAAAACCATTTAGGCATCTGTTTACTGAGGATGTGTGGCATGTACTGAGTGAGGCAAGAAAGCCTGCTACTAGAAAATCATCTATTAGCAAATTGTGCAAACAAAATATGTAGCACCCATTCTGATTTTACAGTATTCATGTGAGTTACTATCATATGGCTTGTTTTGCATCTCTACAGATTGGCAATTGCAGCATGTCTACCCATGGGTTCCCCTCCCTCCTTTCAATGTATTATCATATGAAAATATTTTTGAAAGGTGTGTTACATAAGAGTCTTCCAAGAAAAATTGTGGCTTCTTCTTGGGATCTTAATTTTGTGGTAGAGAACTTAACCCTTGCTTCATTTGAACCAGCTCATCTGGCTAACATGAGGGTTTTAAAAATATTTTATTGATTAGTATGACCTCTGCCAGAGGAGCATTTAAGTTCCAAGCCCTTATAGTGGATCAACCTTATCTCATTTTCCACAGTGACAGAATTTTGAATTGCTGGTTAAAGGCTTATTGTGTCTGTTATTCTAATTGTGTCTTAGTTCTGGTTTAAGCACTTGGGCCAAACCAGTTATTTACATTCAGGATTGTGGCCTACACTCTTGTGGGAGGAGAAGGTAGCCTCCACCCTTCTGAGGTGAGAACTGCTGGTGAAGGCTTATTGTGCCTGTTGTTCTAAGTGTCTTTGTTCTGGTTTAAGTACTTGAGCTCCATACCAGTTATATTTCATTAAGAAGGTTTTATGGTCTACAATGTTATGGCAGAAAGCCTTATGAACTTCTGAGCTGGGAATTGCTGTTGTAAGTCCTATTGTGCCTTTATTTGATTGGGTAGAGGGATAGCTTGTTTAAAATCTTGAATCACCGTGCCTGAGGCTTTTGACTATGACTGGTGGCCATGATACTTGAGAAAAAGAGTGTTGCTGGTTTCTGTTAAACTCTACAAAAGCTAAGCCTTACATTACCATATCCACTGTTTCAGCACTTGCGTTTTTTTGCTGTATTAAGCGAGCATTTCTGTGTTGAGTATCTGCACTTTTTGAGCTTTTTTACAGTCTTTAACTTTAACTGCCTTGTTTTCACTTTAGTGAGAGTAGTGGGGACCTGGGCGATTTTCTGACCCAGTATTGTGTAAAGGAAAGAAAAGTGTGTTATTTTTGATTGGCCATGGTACATTTGTGTTTTTTTTATTGAATCTGCTCTGCTGTTTAATTACTGCATTTGCCCACGAGCAAACCAAGTTTTACATTGACATATCCACTATTTCAGAACTTGTTTTTTGCAATGTTTTTGTCCCAGTTGCATTGAGTGTTTCTCTGTTGAATATCTGCACTTTTTTTTACCTTTTTACAGTATTTCATAACTGCTGCTGTTTGCACAGTGGCACCTAGCAGTGATCAGTATAGTTGCAGATATCCTGCAGTGTAATTCCCCCTTCTAATCTGTTTAGATGTTGACCTCTCGCAGTATAGGTTTCCTATAAATGCCCTTACTGTCTAGACAGAATTTATAAACTACTAGTGGATCTAGTTTGTGCATAGTTGAGTGCTGATCATGAAGTTCCTTGTCTTATTGACTTATTCAATATTAAAATTTCTGTCATCTCTAACTAGTAGATTAGTAGCCTTGTATATGCAGTTCTTGACTCTCTCTGTAGCTAGTCTGGTTGAAATGAGTATTCTAAGGCATTGTAGCATTTGCCACATTTATATTGACAGCCCATATATTCTTAACAAAACAAATAAAGTATGTGAGAGGTGTAAATGCACTTTAACACTTGCTGCAAAACACTTATACAGCCAAAAGAAATCCTATAGATGTTGTCAGTGACACTTGCCCCATGCTTACTGCACAGGTAAAGAACCTACAGATAAAACTACTTATGCTGAGGCAATTATATGTAACCTTCCTAGAATAATAAGACCTTTTTGCACATCCAAATCAAAAAAGGCTCCTCAGCCATCACATAAACACCCCATTAAAATACCACCCACAGCTGCTTATAGTAACACTGTATCCAGTGCTGCTAGGATAAGCCTTTAAGGCAAAACCGTGCCCAGCCAAATTTCCTGGTAATTGGAGATTCTGTAGTGAGGCACACTGATGTCCCACTCACCAGATTGATTCAGGAGAGAGTTTAGGTGCCTTTCCAGGGATAGAATCTGTCAAATCACATGGTCACTCAGGTCATTGAACCACAGGTACCAGTAGTCCATGTGCCTATTAATGACCTGAGACATACCTCCCTTGAGTATATGAAGCGAGACATGATCAAGCTCACTGACTGAGTCTCAGGCAGGTATGAGCCTAGCACTGAGCAGCAGACTACCTTCTCCAATGATGATGCCATGTTACCAACAGAAAATGTCTGATTTTAACAACTGGCTTATTTTCTGGTGTCAGTCCAGCAGGGTACAATATCTGACATCCTTGGAGGACATGGAGAAAAAGTGATGCTGTTTCACCAGGGATGGTCTACATTATACCCTGTAGGCTTTTGGATATTGGCAAAAAAATTTATTTACCCCCATAGTGCCTTTTTTGGCAATGCCAAACTGATAAACCTCCCAACATAACTGAACCTAAGAATGAATATCTGAAGGTGGTACTGCTCAGTGCTAGAAGTCTTGACAAGATACTCCTCTCCCTGCAAGCTTTCCTCTCCCTGGTGAATGTAGACATCTGTGTCATAAACAAGACATGGTTTAATGTCATGGATAGTACCCCATCAATGCAAGGTTATAATGCCTTTCACACCTTTAGAACAGCTACTGCACAGGATTGAACTAAAGGTGGAAGAGTCTCGGTCTATATTAAAAACAACCGCACATTCAGACTAAAGTTTATGACCCAATGGAACTCATACATGTGCAACTCACCATAAATTGGATCTTGTACCATATCCTTGCAAACTGATCTCCCTCCATGTGTCTGGAAACCCATAATACCTATCTCAATGTACAGTCCCTCACAGTCCAACCCAATACAATCTTCATGGCAGATCTCAATTACCCCTCTATAGACAGGGAATCCTACACCACTTCTAATGCAGAAGAGCAGTAATTCCTATGGTCTATTCTCCTACCAGGAATATAAACATCCTTGACCTTGTACTCAGAAATATGGGAGAGCAATATTCCCCACCCAGTGTAATGTCTTCACTCAACAGATCTGACCATAAGGCAGTATTGCTCGAAATAAAAATTAAATCGGGAGACACAGCAAAACCAAAAACATTTAGGAACTATTTCAAGGCTAACCTCTCTCTACTAAGGGACATCTTGTCTAAACTCCAAGCACACTCCCCAAACCCAGTAAGCACTATAACATATGCTGACTTATTTACAAAATCTCTGTACAGCCAAATAGATAGCTGTACAGAGCAGGCTGTGCCCTCATAAAAAACAAGCCACCCTGGTGGAATCACAATATCAATCAGTTATACAACAAAAGAAAAAACTCTTGGCAAAGCATAGGAAGAACAAACCCCTACATAATATAAGCCCCCTGACCAATCTATAGAGGCAGCTAAGGGGGTTAATTAATACTTCATATTGTACATTTCTCAGGCAAAGGACAACCACAAAGCTTTCTACAACTATGTCCGTAATCTCAGGAAAAATACGCAGCAATGAGCAGAACTTATTTTAAATGGCATCACCCACACTAAACTGGAGGTCCTTGTCAGTCTTTTGGCTGACAGATTCAGCTCAAATGTCTCCCCCCACTCCCCCCAGTAGTCCAAAGGAAACCACATGCCACAATCTGTCCAACCAGTACTAGGGAACAGGTCATCGGTGCAGTTTCCAAGGTCAAAATCATTGCATTGATGGGCCCCAATAACAGACTCTCTAGTCCACTTGAATCACTTTTCAACTGGAGCCTACAGTCAGGTTTTGTGTCCAAGGAATGTAAGATGGCTACAGTCATTCAACTGCACAAAGGATGTCCAACCACTGATCTGGTTAAGTACAGGCCCATAAATCTAACCATCTTCATATGTAAAGCCATGGAAAGAATCATCATGGTCATGATAAATGGGGACACACGCAACTTGAAAACACTGGACCCATCAGAGTTCAGCTACAGTATGTTAAAGGTAAGACCAAATTACCACTATGACAGCTATAAATAAATGCAGTCTGAGGGTCATGCTGTTGATCGCTAGGAGTCAGAATCTCAAGATGCACTCACTCAAAGCCCTCCTTAAAATGGAGGACATCGACATTTGTGCTGTAACGGAGACCTGGTTTAAAGCAGCAGAAAGCACCCCTGCACTACCAGGTTATAAATAATTTCACATCTTTTGGCCGCAGTACTTGGATCGAAACTCCAAAGGTGGTGGTGTCTCCATATTCATTAAGGACATGCACACCTCCAGACTAGTAGCACAGCATAATGCATCAGAGATACTTCAAGTACAACTAACATTGGGCAAGACAGCGATTCAGGTCAAAGCCTGCTATAGGTCCCCAACCATGTCCTAAGACTCTGACTCCATATTTCTAAGCATCCTAGAAAATATTAGGGTCCAACCCAACACCCTTATATGGGTGACTTTAACTATCCCTCCATTAACTGGGAAAACTATTCATGCACCAGTACACTTGCCCAATGCTTCCTGGAATTCATTAATTCCAATGCCCTGGACCAGCTGATTCTTAACCCCACTAGAGGGTGCAATATCCTTGACCTGGTTATTACCAACATGGAGGATCATTGCACTACACCAATAGTCGATTTCTCCCTGGTTAGATCCGACCAAAATCTAATCACCATGGAAATTCACATCCCACCCACACCCCCTGTAAAAGTAACCACCTTGAAAAGCTTATCCAAAGCTAACTTTGGGCTCCGAAAAACAGAGATGGCTAACTTAACTGCACTCATGCAAATGGAGAATAGTTGCATGACTGCTGAATCATACACCAATGTACTGTACGAACACATACGTAAGTGCATACCCAACAGAACCAAGACGCTCTCCTCAAAAAAAAAAAAAGGAAGCCAGTCTAGTGGACCCCTGCCATTAACAGACTATAGAACAGAATGAAGAAACTGTTGCAGAAAAAGGTGAGGTCCCAAGACTGGAAAAACTCCCTTATTAGCCTCAATAAAAAATTGAGATCCCACATAAAATCCTCTAAAGCTAGCTATGAAGGCAAAATTGCAGCAGACACTAAAGACAACCACAAGGCCTTCTACAGCTATGTCAAGAATCTCCACGGCAATACCCAGATTTGCTCTGAGTTACTGCACAATGGTACCTCCTATACAGAGCCAACAGATGTTGTCAAATTACTGGGCGACAGATTCACTGCCAACATTACCCCTCTCTAACCCCCTAAAGGACCAATCTCAATACTGGAAGAATGCCAGGCTCCCAGTATTACTGCTTCACAGGTTAAAGCTGCATTGTCCAAGGCCACGAATATAGCCTCCATGGGACCAGACAATATCCCTGGCTGTGTTCTACATGAACTACAAAATGAACTGGCACCACACCTGTGTGCCTTGTTCAATCACAGCCTCAACTCAGGCTTTTTCCCTTCTGAATGGATGCTACAGTCATTCCTCTCAATAAAGGGGGAGCGACTACAGACCCTGGGAGCTATCTCCCCATCAGCCTGACAAGTCTGATATGTAAGGCATCATCATTGACCAAATTAACAAGGGTATAGAAAATCTCCAAACTCTGGACCTGGTACAGTTTGGTTTCGTGAAGGGTTGATCATGCCTGCTCAACCTGCTGGACTACTTTGAGTCAGTCACCAGAGCTGTGGATGAAGGTAAGGTAGCTCATGCAGCCTATCTCAATCTGGTCAAGGCCTTTGATACCATTCCCCACTCAGGAATTATAGATAGACTCACCAAATTAGGCATCAACCCCTTATCACTAGATGGGTTGCATACTGGCTCACAGATCCCACATGTGAAAGTAGCAGACTTTAACAGACCAGTCATGAGTGGAGTCCCACAAGGATTAGTCCTGGGACCTTTCCTGCTTGGCAGCTACTTCTCAGAAGTCCAGGCCAATACGGGGGGACACTGGCTGACAGTTTGCTGACAGTTGCAAGCTGGAAGCCATTATTAACTCCCCAAGTGATGCGGACATTCTACAGAAAGGGCTCACTGAGACAAACGACTGGCCTCAAATGACTGGTCAAAGCCATGGCCTTAAGGTCAATGCCAAAAAATGCATCGTCATTCCCTTTGGGAAAAACTGAGTTCCCACAAGCTAACACATCAGTGGTAGTCCACTGAACACTGAAGGCACTATAAGAGATCTGGGGACACAGGTTGACAGCAACCTCTTGTTCAACCACCACATTGCCATTGTCAGAAAGTCCTTCTATGTGGCACATCTCATTACCAAGGGTTTTGCATCCAGGAAGAGAGATGTTATCATCTCTTTCTCTACTCTTCCCTCATAAGACCAATCATCAAGTATAATGTCCCATTTGGCATGTACCTCACTAGATACCTGCAACAGTTGGAGAGGCCACAGAAGTACCTCACAAAGTGGATCCTAGGCCTCAAACACATGTCCTACAAGGGCAGACTCAAAAAACTCCAGCTATTCTCTGTCTCATATCATCTACTAAGAGGCGATCTCTGCTTGACTTACAAAGCCATGTCTGATCTGGCTCTGATAGAAATGCTACATCTAAAGAAATCCCAATCCCTCTGCACCACACACTCCAGAGACCTCAACCTCATTACCACAATCAACAGAACATTTGGAGACACAGGTTCATAACCCAGAGACTGCCCATGCTCTGCAATAGACCTCCCATACATGTCAAGCAGAGCACCTCATTGGCCCTATTCAAGAAAAATCTTAATGAGTGCATGGGAAATAGAAAGTTCACCCTGGGGATCACTCCAGTGGCTCGACTAGATAGAGGCATTGGGAACTAATGTCAGGCGGCATAATGCCAGTGCACTTCTATGGGCTAGGCCAGGGCCATTAGCCTAGTACACACATATGAACCTATTCAGTATGGTGGATATCTTTTAGAGTGTTAGCAAAACAATGAATGAAGGCAAGACTGTGCAATGTGCTTTTGATACAATAGCCGACTCAGACATTACAAACAAGCTCACTAATTTAGGTATAAACCCTTTTATCACCCACTGGATAGCCATTTGGCTCACTAATAGGACCCAGGAGGTCAAAATAGGTTAGACCACCTCCAACAAGAGGCCAGTCATTAGTGGAGTCCTCTAGGTCGTGGTACTAGCCCCTCTCCTTTTTGGCATCTATTTCTCTAAAATGGCAGCAAATGTTGAAGGTTTATGGCTGACTAAGTTTGCCGATTATTGCAAGCTGGTGATTATCATCGAATTCCTTGCAGACACTAACATTCTTCAATAAGGCCTGTATCTGACTAACAAAGTGTGCCAAAGCCATGATCTTAAACTCAAAGAGGTCATTCTACCCATCCCACTACTGTACCCTTATCACACAAGTCATAGAATACAGTACTACCTTCGGTATGTACCTGACCAGGTATATGAGACTAGAGCACCCTCAGAGGTTCCTTACAAAAAGACCACAAGGCATAACAAACATGCCTCATGCACAACACCTTAAAGCCCATTCCCTGTACTCAGTCTCCTATACAGTGATGAGAGGTTATCTATGCCTGACTTACAAGGCATTCACAATCCCGACATTTAGGAATCACTTGCAAATTTGCCAGCCAAACACTATCAGAAATACAAGGTCTAGGGACCTGAAGTTTGCCTGTGACTTAAACAGACCATACTGGACAAACAGCTGTGTGTCCCAGAGACTGCCCCTCCAGTGGAACAGGCTTCCAATCCAATTTAAGCACAACCAAGACCGATGGGTAGTTTATAGAAAATTGAATTTGTTATTCTCTTAACATTTTTGTTTATTTATTAAAAAATATTTATTTTATTTCTGTCATAGTTTACAGTAATTCCTATCATTATTTCTGCATGTGGGAGTGCTTATTTAACACCTGTCTTTGACAAATTCTAGTATTTGGTGTTTCTGAGGAATCTTTCAGTATTTCTCTGAGAAGTGCAGTGCGTGGATGTGTGCTGTTAGGCAGTGGGAGCTACCTTGTACATTAAGAATTGCAAATTAATCATACCTGTCTTTACTGCTGTTACTCTGCTTTATTTTCATCATTTGTAAGGAAAATATTGCAGAACTTGTTTTTTCAACATTTATGCATAATTTTCTATATGTGTGGCTCACTCTGCGTGTCTTTACCTTTCAAACATGATTTTATTGTGAATGAAGTTATTTGAATGTACTGTGGAGATCTTACTCTCCCTAACAAGAAATATAGTTTGGTTTGCTATTAAATGTTATTTTATAACAGTTTAATCTGTTTAAAGTGTGTAGAGTTCATTTTTAACACTGGCTTGGTACACTGGTTGCTTTGGTGTTTGGATTTATATACTGGAAATTCTTCAACTTTTTTTCAGTTGTAAAAGAATTCTGAACACATTAATGTTTCTGTGATAATATGATAGTTTGGCAGAGTTTAGTTGTGTGGGGACATACTTATTAAAAGCATTAGGGTCTGACATATTAGGGCATTTTATTGGATTTCTCTCTTCCAGATGTGTTTTGAAAGAGTCCATGAACATTCTAGGCCTTATGGCATCAATGATGCTTATGATACATCTAACTAGACTACACATGAGAAAAATGCAGTGGAGCTTTATGAATCGTGGGACCCAGCACCTTAATCTCTTGGATTTCCAAGTACCGGAACTGTAGTGGTGGGGAGATCACTGTCTCTAAATCTAGGACTCCTTTTCTTTCTTCAGACCCTAGTCCAATCTATTCAGATGGACTCTTCAAATTTTGCATGGGTGGCAGTGTCCTTGGGACTTTAAGTACAAGGCTTGTTGGGGTCCTTGAGATGCACCAGATCACATAAACATAGAATAAGTGTTAGCAGTGATTCATGCCTTAAAAGTTCTTCACAACTCCTGGTCTCCAGCTCCTCTTCTAATGGTCACAGACAACAGTACTGTAATGTGGTACCTGAATATGCAAGGAGATATAACATCTTATCCTAATTTCTGGTTAGCAGTGATGACCTGGGATCTGGCTCTGCAGCATGTCCAACTCCTTAGGCCTCATACTTTTCATCAGAGCAAACCCACAGTGGCAGGCAGATTAATCAGATCCCGGGCAGACCTCATGAGTGGAAGCTCCATGTAATTGTATTCCAGGACTAGATCCAGATGTAGGTAACACCTCAAGTAGATCTGTTCTCCTCCTTTCAAAACGCAATTGGTAATATTCTGTTCAAGACATCCTTTCAGCCATGCTTGCTAGACAGATACTTTGTAATTCCCATGCATTTCCACCCTTTCCATTGATTCTCAAGGTACTTCTAAAGATCAGAAAGAATTACCAAAAATCATTGTGATAATTCCCTTTTAGTAGAATTAGCAAAGGGCAATTACCACAAACAATCTCACAGACTGATTTTGCAAACACATCATCAGAAGTGAATGGTACACCCCAAGTTAGAGCATTTGCAGCTGACTACCTGAATGATTCTGATACCTTTTAGGCACTAGTATGAGGATGTACAGAAGGTATTTAAGGAGACAAGAAAACTTGCAGTTAAAAACCTTATGTTTACATATGGAACATGTTTTCTAGGTGATGCTGAGCCAGTAACAGTAGTCCCCAAAGGGTTTTGACTACTCTGGTTTTGAAATAGTTGTGTGAGCAACTTAAAGATGGTTTGTCATATACTATTTTCAAGTGCATCTTGTGGCTATCTCAGCTTCTCTGCCCATGGATCCATCTCTTTCATGTCATTTTGTGGTCATATTATGAAAGGTGTGCTGTACTTGAGACTCCCCTCAAAAACAAATTCCTCCTCATTGGGATCTCAACTTTCTTTTTGAAAAAAAAAGACCTTACCTCCTTTTGAACCTGCCTCTCAGACTGATTTACCATTCATTACTTGAAAGACTTTTTTACTCACTGCTTTGACATCTGCACAATGAATCTCTAAGCTGCAAGGTGGGCTAACCCTATTTGATTTTTCAAAAGGACAGGGTTGTGTTACAATCTAATCCACACTAATGTCTCAAGTTAGTTCTCAATTTACCTTGAACCAAGCCAAAAATCTCCCAGTGTTCTATCCTGATCAAAATATGAAGAGATAAAAGATTTTACATAGCTTGGATGTGCACATGCAGCACAGCTCAGGTACTGTCTTGATAGAACAGTGTCCCTTAGGAATGCTGAATGGCTGTCAGTCTCCTATACAGGGGCTAGTAAAAGTCAACCTGTCTCTAAGCAAACTATTGAACAATGGTTGTAATCTGAAGTTATTTTCTGTTACTGTCACCAAGATAAATCTTTTCCAGACAAGGTTAATGCTTATTCAAGTAGGGACTTGTCCTTTTTGATGACATGTTAGAAAGGGGTGGACTCTAGAAACAGCAACCTAGTCCTCTCTTCAAACCTTCAAAAAGCACAACTGGAATCCTTTTCAAGGTCCAAAGCAGGCATTGCTAGTACCATTCTTCAGGGGTTTCTACATCCTTATTATTCTACTCCCAGATATAGTAAACTTTTGCCCTTTAACCAAAATGCCACTGACGCTGTGGGCATGATGAACTTAGTACAGTTGTTTAAGTCCTACTTGCCTGTATTTCTCACTGCCTCAGTGCAGCACCCACCTGTCATCTCCCAGATTGTGCATAGCTGATGTGGGTGTAAACCTCTTCAATTCCATTGTTATTCGATTTATATTTTTATATAGCATTCTCCTCCTTAGTGGAAGTGAAAAAGACTCAATGCTCACTTTCTGTGACAGCTGAATGCTGACCTCTCAGGATATGCTTAGACAGTCTGCTCTCACAGGAAGAAAGGGAGGGGAGTCTGAGGTTTGGAAAGCTGCCACAGTACTATGTTAACTTGACAGATAACCTGAAATGCCACTGAGGCAGTGAGGAATTTAAACATCTACTGTTACAAGTAAGTAAGACTTAAGAAACTGTACTTTTTGGTGGTGCAGGATTTGATTCCTAAGCCCTCCTTTGTCTACCTTTGTGATCTTGAGAAATTCACTTTGCCACACAGTGCTTGGGTTACCTGGGAATTTGGGTTAGGCTACTCAACTATCACCTTGACTGCAAGCTTAGTAACTACCTATAAACCTATGAAAATAATAATGCACCACATTGCTACCCTTGTTCCACAGTGTTACAGTTTATGATGACTACCTCTGTGACAAGGATGCTATATAATGCCCCAGTCTAGATATAGGCTATTTAAAATCAGCTCTGAAAAAATGATGCATGGTTACACAAGCCACAGTTTTACGGTATATGTGTGTGTGTGTGTGTGTGTGTGTGTGTGTGTGGGTGTGGGTGTGGGTGTGTATGTATATATATATATATATATATATATATATATATATATATATATATATATATATATGTTGTGTGACCCTGGAGTTGATATATATAGTGTGTGTGTGTGCCCCACTTAAAATGCTTGTCGATCAAATGAACTGTAAATAAACAGTATATATATATATATATATATATATATATATATATATATATATATTACATTTATTTAAACATATTTAGCTTTATAAATTACATATCTCTTGAAAATCAAATCATAACATCAATTTGTTTTCATACTATGATAAGAAGTGAATTAGCCTAAACTACAGTGCAACTTGCTGTGTTTATGGGTTATGGATGTGCGGCTTTCTATGTGCATCTAGTCACAGAATCAAAATATTAACTGTAATTCATAATATGCAAAATATGTTAAGTCCATTCTCATGAGCGGTAGCTGACCCAGTAAACAGCTGCCAACATCCCCAAAGTTTACTAGGCAAACAGGAAACAGAAGTAGATTGTCATGTCTTTCTTTCATATCACACACTGTGAAGAAAATGAAACACTGTCATTTGTGTTGGCATGTCTGGCAGGAGATTTGTGTATGTTCTCAGATGAACTTGTTTGCCAGCGTGCCTAATTGTGAAAATGTAAATAGTTTTTTTGAATGTTGAGTATTTCCCTGACTAAACAGAATGTTTAAAGATTCTGTCAGTGTTTTAATACATTTCTAATTGCACATGTTTGAGAGGGAGATTCTAAAGTACTGTGGAGAATCAGCTGAACAGTGTCTAAAGTACTGTGGAGAATCAGCTGAACAGTGACTGATGTCATTAGAATGTTCCTGGTTGCTAGGTGATTATTTGAACAGCTAATTGACAGTAAAACAGGTTTTTCAAATGGCTGACTGTTATTTATTAAAAATAAGTCAGTTGAAATTGTGATGCTGTGCAGTTAGTCAAGTGCTGAGTGGTTTGTGAAGAGTTGCAGTCATTTACAGTGCTGTGCAGTGGTCCCGAAGAAAGGACAACTCAACCAAAAACTGTAAGCCTGTCTTTGCCTTGCTGTTAAGTTTTAGATTAGATCAGGGACAGTATTCTCTAGTTAGATTAGGAAAGTTTAGTTATTCAGATAGAGTTTTTCCTAGAATATTGGATTCTATCCTACAGTTTAATTTTATATTTGTGGTGATTGAATTCTGGTGTTTATTGAAAGCTATTGATTTACATTCTTGTAATCATTTTACATATGATTAAATGTTTTTCATTACTTTAGATTGTGGCTGGAAATCAGTGTATTCTTTAGACATTAGAGAGTGTTTATACATGTTTGATACTCCCCAGATCCCCCTCGAAGGCCTGGCTGCTCTGGTCATAACTATCACTTGCTTTGATATTAAATTTTCATAATTGGACATCCCTTTGGAAGGGCATGAAGAAACTCTGATTGATGGCAGCATTATCATATTATTTTAGGGAAGGGACACAGCTGGAAATCTGTGTCAGTCTTTCCCAGAAGTGTTTGGATGTGTCAGATTTAAATTTACTTTGAGTGTGAGTATATTAGAGGTCATAAACTGGGACACTGCTCTGAAGTGTGTAATAAGGCATTACATTAGGGGTGGATAAAAGTATGCAGTCCAGTCCCAGATTATTGAGTGCATTCCTGCTGTGCTCTTAGGGGAAAATTATGTAATATTACTCCTCCTTAAGTGGCAGTCTCACAGTGGAGTCAGTAGTGAGGATTGAAGCTCCTTAGTTACTAACCCAGGATAGTAAAAGATGTCACATTTATGGCTGGCAGTTCGGTGGGATATTGGCTAGACATCACATTTATTTGGTGGCAGTCCAGTGAGATATAGCCAGATGTTACACACACAAACACATATAGGCATGCACATGCGCGTGCGCGCACACACACACACACACACACACACACACACACACACACACACACACACTGCATGCAACTGTAGCGAAACATTTGATTCTCCACTTAGCCTACTGCATATATCTGGGAGGTGGGAGGAAAGTGGATTTCATACAGAAACATGGAGAAGAGTTGTAGACTCCACACAAAAGGCACCCCATCTGAGAACTGAATCACAGAGTTGTTGTGAGGCAACAATACTGCTTACTGCATCGTCTTGGTAACATATGACCAGTTCTATAAGCCTGTCAGAACAGGTGCTGCATCATTGGAGAACCGCTTTTTGATGGTGTCATTTCTGTTAATCTAAAGTATCTACTACATGAAGTTACAGCTGTTAACAACAAAGAAAAAGATTTAATTAACAAATATATAAACACGAGGTCTAAGTAAGAATAAATTCATATTTTGTAAATATTCTGTAACACCAAAAAGAAAGCTACAAACAGTACAGCTATTAAAGAAAGAGGAAAAACAAAAGAAGGAAATTCCATCACAGTGTTAATTAAGAAAGCCAGACCCGCAAAATTTCAGGATACCATAAGCAGCTATGGTTATTAAATGGAAGTATATAAAAATGTGCTACATGAGCTACTGACATGAATGAGTTAAATATTTTTAAACTTATCAGGGTTCATTTTAAGACTGACATCACTTTCATACTATTCTGTGCATTGACATGTATTATGTGCCAGTTTTTGAAGTTTTATTGAGTGTGCCTATAGACCTTGATATGTGCAATGTGTGCTGTGCCATTATTTAAATTGTTCTCACTCTGACTCCTTAGTCACTGATATTTGCAAAGAATGTCTTGGTTCTCCATTCTTGACTATAGTACAATGACTGACTGCCTTTTTAACCTCTGTGGGGTACAGTAAAAATCAAGGCTTCTGAAAACATTTGACTTAAACAAAGGAAACTGTACAATAATTAGTGTCTAGAATCATTGACTACATTGATTTCTGAATTTGATTGCAAATAAAGACAATCAAATTCATGTTTGTCAGTGTCTGTGCTTTTGTTTTCTATGTTGTATACTATTAATTTTCTAAGTACAGGTGGCCATTTAATTATTTCCCTGACCTAATTTCTTTTACGGTGCACAGCTAAATAAGTAATTTGCTACTAATGAAGTGCTATATACGACTCTGGGACTCAGTTGCCCTTTCACAGGATGGCATTTTAAGTAGCCTAGTAGAATATTATGTGCACTGAATTTGAACAAGCATTGCTGGAGAGGATTCTGAGCTTACAATTACAGAATTCTGATTTGCAGCTAGTGGCACTGCTAACTATTTGGTTACTTTAGACTACTGAGATGCATAACAGACCTTCCATTTTCCATCTAGAACTATGCCCTGCTAGGAATGAATATACAGATACATGCAGCAACAGAAAATATTGTTGCTAGAGTCACATATACGGGTGCAAGGGACATGCAGGGTGGGTAAAATATCATTAATTTACTCTCTAAATTAGATGCACATTATCTCCAAACTGCTGCGGCTGCTGTTTATTTTGACTTTGTTGTTGCTGTTGTAATTTATTATGGAAGAAAATGAGCAGTTTTTTGCTAGGAATACTGCTAAATTGTTTTTTACTTGGAAGTTCAGCCAAAACTTATTTATTTTATTAACATTTGTTTACTGGGAAAGTCAGAGTTGGAACGATTCAATTTTCAGCAGTGGCCCTTGGACAAATGCTCCAGATCCATGTTTTTGTAATGTGGGAGGAAACTCATACAAAATGCAGGGAGGGCATGCAGTCTTTGCACAGAAGGCACCCCAGCTGAGGATCGAACCGGAGAACCTCTTGCTGCGAGGCGACAACACAAAACCGCTATAGCACTGCGCCGTCTGACTTACAGAAGTCTGATTCACAGCTAGTGGCACTGTTAACTATTTGGTTAATTTAGACTGACTACTGAGATACATAATACAGCTTCCATTTTCCATCTAGATCTATGCAGCAGTCACAACCACTTGCATGCATACACAAACACAAGCATACTTAAACAGTAAGCATATGCACTCATCACCCCTGTTTTTTTCCTCCATATTCTGGCTTACTTGCAAAATACCCTGTTTATCCTGTTCATAGGTTTATAGTTTCATAGGTAGTTACTAGACTAACTGCCCTGGAGAGCCATTTTAACCCTAGATTGTGCTCAAATTAACCTGTCCCATTTGGTTAGCGACTGGTCTTACCCAGCCTATGGCTAGTAATTATTATGCCTAATGAGAATAACTGTTCTCCTCTTTTCATCTTGTTATTTAAAGATTATTCCCTGTATCTATACTGTAAGATAATTTCTAGAAAGAAATATTGATGTGTTCTGCAGCTAAGCTTTAACTGCATTATGCCTTTAATTACAGTAGTATGTTTTTGATGTGTAAGCAAAAAGGATGTTTAAGATCAAGCCAGATGTCAATATATTTGGGGTTCTTATCACATAGTTAAACTTGTACAAGTTCGAACCCTATATCGTCGAAACCATAACTTCGAACTTGTACAAGTTTGAGCGTTTAAATGGAAATCTCCATAAGGGGAGGTTTCCTTTCATTTCAATGTGGTGCGATCTTGGAGTTGGTATATTGAAGTAGCAGGGGGTGTGGGGGGCACAGCCCCCCTACTTACAACAGTTTATTTTGTTTTTACTTCCTTTGTTTTTTATCACTAGTCGAAGTTTTGTAACTTCGAATGGAATGGTTCAAACATTCTGTGTTCGAAGTTATAGACCCATATATTTGATGGTCTTTACTTGTATTAAAAAATAGTGGAATGACTGTTTTGCAAGGAGACTTGGGAAATATTTGTTTTAAGGGTACCAAAACGTTATGTCTTACTGATGATGCCTTTCACATTGTCTGTAACCAGCCACAACAATTGTTAGTCATTTTTTAATTCCTTTGTCTACAAGGCTGAGGATTAGATCATTTTTATCTAGAGCAACTCCTTGATGTGCAGATTTCATAATTACTGAACACACCCAAGCACAAATGTGAGACGACTGTGAGACAATTATTACCTGAAAGATGCAACTTATTAAACCCTTATTAGATCCCTCATTGAATTTAATATTTCTTAATAAATCAAAAAGAAGAAGGGATTTTTCAACAGATTTAAAAACAGAAAGCGTTCTTTAAGTCTGGGGTACACCTTATGACAGAACAGAACACTGATATTTTAAATGGTGATTAATGTATCAAGTCCTTTTCTAAAATCAGGTTATGAGAGGGAAAACAGTCCCCGTTTGCTAACATCTTCCAAAAACTAATTTCTCTAGTAGTTTTTTTTTAAAGCCTAATGTTTGAGGTAGGCCTGAAATCGTATGCATGAAGGGGATGGTACAGTGTTAGTTAGTGATCTAACTCTTGTACACATGACAGATACTGGAACAAAAGCTATAGTTAGAGAATTGATAAGCAGGGTTAAGGATTTTTAACTAAGACTGAGACTGACAGTTTTAGGTAGGAAGAATGGTGAATAATATGCAAATAACTTTTTTTTTACTTATAACCTTGCTTTATACATTCATTGCTCTCTACAGACTACAGCTGTGTCTTCATCAGCCTGTCAGCAATCATTCAGAAAATAACTACATTGCCCTGTTATTGTCATACAGTTTTGGCCTAATTCATTTAGTGCATCAGGTGCCCAAGGAGCCAGCATATGAGTGGTTGGTGCTTACATCACTTTACTCATTCCAGGGCAAGGGGTTCTGTCTAAAGTTGGAGAAGGCCTTAGTGGAGGCTGAAGTGTGAATCTGTTGGCTGCAAAGACTGGTTACTATGATATTGGGGAGCATGAGTAGTGATGTCAGAGATATTGATTGGCCCTCCTTCATCCAGTTGGGATTCCCTTTCCCATGTATAATTGAAAATGCCTGTCCCCAATTCCATATATGATGCTTGCCTTCCAATATTCACCATTAGCAATGTGGAGTAGTAATATCTGTACACTAAGTAAGATGTAGAAGACGCTGTCTCCCCCTGAAAAGAGATGGCCCACCTGCTGAAAAGGATACAGGTGGTGAATGAATAAGTTAACAGGGTAAATGGTGAACATCATTGTGGAGGATGGGACACCCACAAAAGAAGTGGCTACATTTAGTAGCACTCCTGCCATAGAATTTAGTAGCACTCCTACCATGGTCTTGCTATGCACATATGCATGTTTCCTTAGTCTTCATCATATGTCATGGCTGGCTGTTCCGGCATGGATGCAAAGACAGCACACGGGTTCTCTTGTACAGAGATATGTTTTAGATTCTCTGGCAGATCTGCAGATTGACCACTTCACAACATGATGTTCTCACACTGACACAAATAGGTAGTACAGAAATGCTCTTAGACGAAGCTTCTCCAAGATATGCAGGTTGAACTGGTATTTCCCTGGTCACTTAGTTTAATTGAATACACCTTTGCCATAGACTAAGCCTGAGTAGTGCTGACTATTTAGAATTTATTTGTTGTTTGAATAATGTACTTACTCTATATTCTGGAGTTTTACCAGAGCTCTTTGTGGAGCTTTTATGTTAAATAGCTTAACAGCTTCAGACAAAGAATACATACAGTTCACTGAATATATAGGCTTGTCTAATATTCTAATGTGGAGCAATTATTAATTAAAAAAATAAAGGACATAATAAATAAAATATGTAGAAGCATTTTTTTAAAGAAAACAATGTACTGACAGTCCTAGCAGTTCAAAATAGATGATAAATTTTCTCTTTAGCTTAGATTTAAGCTGAATTAATTAAAGTTATAGAACTGAACTTGACAAAGTGATAATAATTCATTCCAAGATGTTGCCATTCACTGTTAAGTGAAATCAGCAGATTTTTATTTTACAGACAGACTGGAGTTCAGGTTGAAAACTACTGCACTGTATTATGCCCTTACAAAATTTCCTTAAGCAGCTCACTCATGAGTGTGGTTACAGAAATGTTTCCACAATTTCAGATTCAATAGGAGACTCGGTCCTGGATTTTATGATGAAGTATTGTCTGTATTGTTTCAAGCTGCTTTGTGCCAATTACTGTAAAAGCAGTAAATGAAATGAAAATGCCAAGATGAAGGCAGAAACATGGGATTTGGTATACCAGACATAAAAGCGACATAAGCTATCAAAAGTCCTGTTGCATTTCAGGAGGCAGAAATGAAGACATAGTTAAATAGCCCATATAATTCAGTGGCATGTCAAATTGCTTCTCACTTTCTTTCATACGGGATAGATTTAGCAGTGAAAGAGAAAGTTAATCCATGCCTCAAACTATCAAATTTTCAAGGACAAATATGTAAAAAAAACATTAGCTCATAGAAAAATCACCCCTTATGTGTTGCATTCAGTATTCCCTTTCATTTTGATGCAGAGAGCACTTAGTGATTTCCAGATTTCACTGTCTATGCATCACACTGAGCATATATAATAAATGCATCTTGTATCACATAAACATATACTTAATTTAGGCAGAAAGCTGAAGCCATTAGCTAGAACAGAATCAAAGGCATTTCAAATCACTGCAGTTGTATGCTGTTGTAATGTTGGCACCTTCACATATAACTATTCATTCGACCATAAAATATGACTCTTTCACATACCATCAGACTGTCTCTGACAACATTTATGTACTGTCATTTCTCTGCTTATAATCACTTACCTTATTTGTATGACATAACATATCAGTGCCTTTTTTTGAGAAACTTGGTGAAATCAGCTTTTTCTTCTGAGGGCCAGTCTGTTACGGATTTTGAAGTTTCATCACGGTTCTCTGTTCATACCTCATATGACACTGCTGTCTTATTTGGAGTGCCTTCACAATAATACTAGCTGTATGATGTGGTTGGTATTCATTAGTATGTGCAAACTAAGAGGACTATCTGTACAAATCCAGTGACTGGCTAAAAACTACACAACACCGGCATGTGCATTACAAAATGGTACGCTGGTAAAGTGAACTGAACATTCTGTAGAAAAGAAAGCATACATACTTAAACTGCACATACTGCTACAAATGACAGGTAACAGTGATGTCTAAAGTGAGTCAATGCTTTTAGCCAAATCAGTACCATACTTGGTGTGACATCCACTTACTCCATCTTTTACAATTGTGCATTGCACAAGTTTGCTAGTAGGAAATGCAACTGCTAAATATATTGGTAATGTAAGGAAATGCCTCTTTAGACTTCGGTTGGTGGTACAACATTCATTGCCTCATTTTATTTTTTTTGTGCAACTCATTTGGGTGGGTATATGATTGAACCAGGGATGCAATATGAGGTGAAAGGATCGAGTGGCAATGATCACTGCGAAGTAAACATGCTATACGGGTGGAAGTCCACAACTTGTACTTACCTTTATACTGTGAGCATATGATATGCATGGAGGTAGTCAAATAGTACTCACAATTATGTAGTGAGCATGCTGTTATAAATATGGAGGCTTACAAGCCACAGTGTCCACTGTGCTATACCCATGGAGGTTTACAAGTGATAGTGACGACTCTAGCGATCACGCTATCTCTGTAGAAGTACTAAATAGTACTGAGTATTATATGGTGAGGATGCACTACACATGAAGCTATGCAAGGGGTACTGGTAAATGTGAAGTTAGCATTCTATAAACAAAAAGGCATACTAGTAGCATTGATCACTATGGAGTGCGTGTGCTATAGCCGTGAAGTATCCATTAGGTAGTACAGTGAGCATACTATACTCATAGAGGCATAATCACTATGCTGTGAGTATGCTACACATTTGGAACTATTCAGAAGTACCTGTAAAACATGCTTCTATGCTTACAAATATCAGACAGGAAGACTTGCATATCAAATACCCATAAAAAACAATAATGAAACACTACTAGACTATTAACTGCTAACAAGCAGTATTCTGTAGTTTAGAGTTTGACTGCTCGGTCCACAACTGTGCGACTCAGAGAAGTCACTTGACAAGCCTGTGTGTTTGCACCACTGTTAAAATGTGCCTCAAAATGTATACCTGTCCATCCCTTTATCCATAACACCTCCTTCCCATTTTTGCACATGTGATCAGAGTGTCAAATAAACAGTGACTGTCATCTGGAAACAATGTACACATTGCTTGATGGCTAGTCTTGCTGCACTTGTTCTTCCATACCATACACTCACATGCACACTCACGCCTATGGCCAATTTATATCTTTGGAATGTGGGAAGAAACCAGTGCATCCAGAGAAAATACACATGAACACAGGCAGGACATGCAGACTCTAAATGGGAAGATACTATGCATAACACTATCTGCAGATAACAAGGTACATAAATGGGGGAGACTGTGGCCATAGGTAAGGGAATTTCACAGTATACTGGGTGCGCGTGCAAACACACACACACACACTCACACACACACACACACACACACACACACACACACACTCACACACATACTCACTCTCTCTCTCTGACTGTCATTTTTGCACACAAGCTCACATGTAATAACTTGGCCGGCCATGGGAGACAGTGCCTGGAAAAGTTCACTGACCAGAAGAATGAAGTGTTACTTCAGGCCATACATACATATAACATTCACCTTCTTAGCAAAGGTACTACAAGCAGACATTATCAGGCCAAGATACATCAGGAACTGGTACAGGATGTTAATACTGTGAATAACCATAAGACATCTTTGCAATACATGCGATGAAAAGTTGCCATTCCAGAACTCCATTTAGAAGAGAAAGCACAATATATTGCAAGAGAGGACTGCGGATAAGAGGACTAGCCCCGTGTCACATAGGAAGGGGACCACCAACACTGAAGTGGTTCAGTATAGTTGAGGAATATTTGATCTATTTCACCAACCCAGGAGAATAGCCCCATATGAAGGCTTGGATATGGAAGCTGGGCTGGTAACAGTTTCCCATAGCACCAGGTTAGTAATGTCCATTACAGTACATTATGACACAATTCACTACATGTCTGAAGGGAAGGATTGACCAAGGTCCATCTACATGTCTGTCCATCCAGACATCTCTGGTCTGCAACTGCAGCAATCTGCACAAGGTACGTCTCTTAATGTATGCTATAACTGTATTTTAATCTATTTTTAGCATAAATTTAGTATTTTAATCTATAGTATGATGCCTGCTACAGGGAATTATAGAAGTGTGTGTGTGTATGTGTGTGTGGGCAGACAGTGGTGCCATGAATACTCCTGCTTTTACATATTGCACTGATGTAGGGTCCAACAAAACAGTTCAAAATAGGACTGACATCAGTAAGGTATCTATGGCTGAAAATGATGACAAATGCAAGTGGCACTGAGCAGCACTGAAGTGGGGGGTGTAATGGTTACCAACATCTCCCATCACAGAGACCCCTTTAGAGGTACACGCTGAGCATGGAGGTTCACCTACACATAACGGATATCTTCTACCAGTGAGTCCCTCACAGACACTATTTTTGTATTCAGTGCACAAAGCATCAGAAATATATAACATGTCTGAAGTGCATATATCCACCAAAGGGGTTAGATGCAGGGGATTGTGCAGTTTAGTAACTGCTATGTCTCCATGACTGTCCTGGATATGGTTAAAACCACTTGACATTAACCATCAGATATGCAAGTCAGTGATCTAAGCAGAAACAGTTATTACCTACTGCATTGTGTAAATGGATTGTGTATTCTGTGGCTTGCAGAATGATGTGCACAGAGTACACAGTGATGTGGAGTATAACAACAGAGTACACAATGCTGCTGAAGTCACTGATGACAAATGTAGCCTCTGTAAGTTCCTTATTGAGACACATTGATAGTATCATTTTTGTCTGTCTCAACAAGCCAGCCACAGACTGACAAGTCACATTGCATAGATTGTTGAAATGATGGCATCACTGTCACCAGTAGGCGCATTAACTTTCACATTCAATTGTGGCTTTTGTCCATCAAATATGCAGTGCCACACTTCTTTCTCAATATATAGGATGCCTTATCAGGCTGCACTGAACCTTCACTATTTTTTACACCTTTCTTTTTGCCTGTGGGGACATAGTCTGCCACTTTCGGTCATGACCATCATAAAAAGTATTGCCAGTAGTGCTCACCAGGATCAACACATACATACTCAGCATACTCAGCTCAAGTTCAGCAAAGCACCATCAGTGGAAATGGGTGTAATTCAGCATATTATGCCATGTGAAAGAAAACCTGTGAATAAATGGATATGCTTCCTATACATAGAGGACCATGCCTCAGTCCCCCTTTGAATTTTTTTATGAAACATTCATGTACTAACCACAATGTTTTCAACTAAAAGTGTTACATAATTTTGCACTGTTATGGCTTTCATTGAAGCAATATTCTGAATCTGACTCTAGCAAATATAAAGCATTGTTACTTCTAATATAATGATAACTGAGCAAAGAAAAAATATGCTATTATTGTATTCAACATACTTTTAACAAAGTCAAAACAATACCTACAGCAGAACAAAATATAAATCAAAACAGCATATGGTGGCAGTTAATACCTCAGCTCCTATATATACAAGTCAGTATCTCAGCAGCACTTCCAGTACTCTTTGCAAAATTTTCAACATTAATTAAAGCATGTTCAGCGAAGGATACACTTAAGACTGCGGTTTCAGTTTTATGGGGTTCAGTGTAGCATAAAACTAAATTTAACAATACTTAATGTAATTGCTCCAGTCTGTCACACCTATGACAAGTTGTAAATAGAAAAATATATTTTCTGGCTAAGTATACCATATTTTTTATCAGCTAATGAAATGATAAGCCATCCAGTAATGACAATCCAGGCCTTTATTGTATTTGATATACTGAGAAGAAGTTAAATAGAACACCCAAGCAAGTTGGGAGCTATTAACTCCCCAGAAATGTTGACATCTTACAGAAAGGCCTCGATGAGACCAATGACTGTTGTCAGAACCATGGCCTTAAGCTCAATGCCAAAAAATGTGTCTTCATCCCCTTTGGGAAAAACCCGGTTCCCTTGAATTACCACATTGATGGTAGTCCACTGAACACAGAAGGCATTATATGAGATCTGGGAACACAGGTTGACAGCAACCTCTCTTTTGACTACCACATTGCCACTGTGGTCGGAAAGTCCTTCTATGGGGCACATCTCATTACTAAGGGTTTTGCATCCAGGAAGAAAGAGGTCATTGTCTCCTTCTACTCTTCCCTCATTAGGCCAATCATTGAGTACAATGCCCCATTTGGCATGTACCTCACAAGACACCTGCAACAACTGGAGAGGCCGCAAAAGTACCTCACAAAGAGGGTCCTAGGCCTTAAACACGTGTCCTATATGGACAGACTCAAAAAACTCCAACTATTCTCTGTCTCATGTCGCCTACTTAGAGGTGATCTCTGCTTGACTTACAAAGCCATGTCTGACCCAGCTCTGTTAGAAATGCTACATCTAAAGAAATCTCAGCCCCTATGCACCACACGCCCCAGAGACCTCGACCTCATTACCACAATCAACAGAACATGCTGGAGGGACAGGTTCATAACCCAGAGACTGCCCGTGCTATGGAATAGACTTCCCATACATGTTAAGCAGAGCACCTCACTGCCTTTCTTCAAGAGAAAATCTTGGTGAGTGGATGGGAAATAAAAAATTCACCCCGAGGATCACTCCAGTGGCTCTACTTGACAGAGGCAATAGGAACTAAGGTTGAGTGGCACGATGCCAGGGTGGACCTATGGGCTAGGCTTGTAAAGGCTCCAGAGCCATTAGCCTAGTACACACCTATGAATCCCTCAATGGCAGCAGAAGATATTGCAACATATCAGACTGTATTAGTGAGCACCTGTAAAGCAATAGATCTGCTATGTATATTAACACCAAAATCTCCGTTTGCTTTTGAGTTTTTACTGTACTGTTTGGGTACATAGGTTCATAGGCAGTTATTAGACATGTGGTCTGGAAGAGAATTCTGCAACCTAGTCCAATTTCCCAGTTGCCAAAGAACCATGTCTGTCTGAGTGACTTGTTTAGTCACACAGTAGGCAAATACATGCTGGGGAAATCAAACCCAGGACTAAAAGAAACACTTTGTGAACAGTTCGTAGCCTTAATTCACTGAATTAATTGCTGTGCTGTGTGTGTGTGTGTGTGTGTGTGTGTGTGTGTGTGTGTGTGTGTGTGTGTGTGTGTGTGTGTGTGTGTGTGTGTGTGTGTGTGTGTGTGTGTGTGTCCCAGAGATTAGAAAAGACTTGTAACTAGAGGTCAAGTAAAACCCCTAACTGGAAATGGTGTTCACTGCCAGACTATGAAAACAGTCCTGTTATCTCTACGTTAGAGGCCATGTGTCTGTTCTGCTAAGGCAGTTCACAATGAAAACTTCAGGGAATTCTAAAAAGACATCTGAGTACAAAGCACATTTAATTTTGCCACTCTACCATAGAGGATTTCACTGCATTTCACCTGTGGTTTCATGACAGATCCCAGTCTTTGTCAGTATGCACTATATAGGCCTCATCTTATATTTACCAAAATAAATATTGCATTTGAATTTCATCTTTTACTTCTGATACACAGTAGACAGCTTTAATATATGGGCAACTTTCTTTTACTACCATCTGATGGAAACTAAATATAATGCAAACTGGTACTCTGGCACATTTTTATGGCCATGAAGTCCTATTGTTGGTGCCTGGCAGTACAGAGTAATATCTTGGAAACAGTTCAGATGATCATTTATAAACTACCGTTAGTGCTTTTAGGAGCAAAAGTTAACAGTAAATGTTTACAGTGTGAAGTCATAATTCCATTTTTTTGTTTTTTCAATAATAGTATTTGAACCCATTTCAGGGTTGGAACTGAAAAATATCATCATGATTTTTTTGTATTATGTATTCACCCCTGTGGGTGAAAAAATAAAAACATGCATGCATGTTATTAGTTGAATCTAAAGACATCGTCATTAGGAAGACCATAAAATTATAATAATAATAAAACAACATGAAAGCCAACATGTAGATTGTGTCTTTACTGTGCCACTGAAAATATAACTACTAGTTTCATCTCCTTTTGATAAAAACAGAACCAGTGGAATGTGACATTGAAAGTGTACACAAACTTTGGCTTTGAAGAAATAACATACATACTATGGCCATGTTGCTCTGAGACATACGCTGCACACAAGATTGCCATAATAATCATTCAGTAGTGTTCTATATCTGCCATTTGCTTTCATATACACCCTACATCCCATAAAGATAGCCAGTTATGTACACATCTAATGTCTCCCTGAGAAGAAAATGAAAGACATAATATTACTTAAGTTGTTGTTTAGCAGTGATCATCCAGCTGCCTTGTACTTTTAGATAAATCAAGACTCCTTACGCATATCTGAAGAGGATCAGCACAACAAGCCAGCCACATCACTGATTGTTTACATGAATAATGTAATTCCCCCCTACTTTCATGCATAGTCTCTCTACAAGACAAGCCAGCCACATCACTGACTGTTTACATGAATAATGTAATTCCCCCCTACTTTCATACATAGTCTCTCTACAAGACAAGACAGACACTTACTGGGTAGATTTCCTATTTGAGATTATAAAGAAAGTGAAAGTAACAGTGATCACAGTGAAGAGTTTCAACCTGTTGTTAACAAGTTCATAGGTTCATAGTTTAGTACTAAGCTAACTGCCCTTGTGAGCCATTTTAAGCCTAGCCAATTATCCTTTGTGAGACTCAAACCCTGCACTTTGTGTTTGCAAGACAAACACCTTAACCATTAAGCCACCCTCCCAACCATACACATACATACACTGCCCCTAAATAAGCAATATTATCTAATTGTCCTCAGTTTTCACAAATTGCCTACATCAATATAATACCTCTCAAGTTACTGTTTATGTCTGTCTTTACTGATATATTTTCAGTTGAAATTGATCTCTCATTCTCTTTCATAATTTTACCCCCTTTAACCCAATTCGCAAAGCTGTCATTCAATGATTTTTAGGTCTCCCCTTTATTCATTAAAACAGTGCCTTCAGCAATTTGTAATTCACAGCTCTGCAAATCACTGCAAAACAAAGATAGAAATGCTTAAGAAACATGAAGGGCTGAAAAACTGATTATCATTAAATTTACTTTTATTCTGACTGCCAGAAGTAGCCCAGAATTATTGTTATTGTTACATTGTCAAAACGGTCCTCAGTGGGGCAGCTACATTACATGGAGTTGTATATGTCGTTTATTAAAATGTCGTACATTTTATTTGGACAGTCAGACAACTATGTTGATAATGGTGGAAAGTGTCAGTGTGTCTTGTTGCCATCATAATTATCTTTGCCTCATGGAGACATAACAGGAAGTTAGGATGTTGGGCAAGTCCGTTTTTTTTCTAGGGACACTATTTTGGCATTAACGTAATATCTATTCTCCCCCATATCACAAAGTCACTCACATTCTTTTTGAGATTCATATCCCCAACTTAACCTGTCACTGCTTTTCCACACAGCAGCAACTTGCCTCTAGGGTGGGGTGAAAGGGGCATAACTGGCTGCAATATATCTGCATCAGGTGTCTGGCTGCCTAGCTAGGTAATGCTTATTGCTACAGTTCAGTGAAGGAGCAGACTTTTTAAACTGCATTTATTTGCTTATTTCCAATCCTTTTTTTTTTGCTAGAGGCACACGTGATCAATTTGTCTAGTATATAGCACTGCATGGTAGTAATATCTCCAGTTTAGTAAACTGGAACTAAAACCTTGTTTGTAATTTGACAATAATTCTTAATTTGAAACACCATGTTGTATACTTTCAGATGTCTGTCTGATGGCTGAATGGTTGCCGCAGACCAGGCCATGCACTCATTTAACAATGTATAATAAATAAATACATTCATTGCCTCTGATTTGGTGTTATCATTCTTCATTAGTTTTGGCTTTGTAAGCTACTTTAGAGCCAAAAAGGATGAAAGTCTTTATAAATGAAATAACACCTTAATATGATATTTATGCTGACCACTAGCTAAGCAATTTATGGCAGGTAAGAGCAAATATGTATGCTTTCTAAACCTTTTGCAAATCTCATCTGATGTCAGTGAGTCATTCTATTAGATATGTTGCCTATTTTAACACTTAGTTCAAGTTACTGAAAAACATTTTAATGTCCGGTTAATGTAACTGGAATTAATTTTTGACCACAGAACCTTCTAGCTGTGACTTTTCTTAAATATTACTTAATTGCAATATTTTATCTAACATCTGCCTATATTTTGAATCATTTTGTTGTACTGTTGTTTAAACTTGTGTTTCCGTCTGGTGGTATCCCATAATCTTAATGTAAATGATAGGAGTTATGCCATTGTGTATGCAAAGTTCATGCTAATTAGTTGTCCAAATTTTTGGCAAGCTCTACCAACCTTTTAAGAGCCTTTATCCAGAATGCCGATGTCTGCAGATTTAAAGGTATGTTCCCTTCCCCAAAGATAGGTAATTTATGTCAACCTCTGTGATACACATGATGACAAAAGTAAACAAGCAAATTGCCAGAGTTATATAGTTCAACTTGTTGAACTTGATAATGTTCTTTCCACCAAGTTGTAGTAACATTTTCTTCATTATGACTGCCAGACTGACCACCACCTTCATCCACTTTTGTATATCTCAAGCTCATTGGATCAGTTGGTTAAATGATTGTTGCAATAACCATTAAATTGTGCTCCATTTTATATAAAAAGTTTGAATCATGTCATAGGTACCTTTAATAGAATTATTTTTACAAACTGTACCTCCACCTTGCACAGAGATTGTAAAAGGTTTTAATTGTTTTCCTTTTTATATTTTGCTGTATAGATTTAACTTTTTCCTCTATGGCCATTGCTGGAACAAAAAACTCTCTGCATGCCTAATCGCTTTTGCATTGAACTTTTTTCTGTTTGCTTGCAAAGCCAGTAGCATCTATGTAAGCATACTAATTTATTCTTTGTGTGTTGGAATTATAAGGCTAACTTCTTCTTCTTTTAGCTTTTTCCCGGTTAGGGGTCACCACAGCAGATCACCTGTCTGCTCATGGCTGGCAGTGGAGTTTTACAGTGTCGAGTTGCCAGCCTGGCGCCCATCCTTCCACAGAAGGCACACACATGCACACACTCACATCTAGGGCCAATTTAGAGTGTCCAATTCACCTATAGCATGTCTTTGGGATGTTGGAGGAAACCGGAGCACCCGGAGGAAACCCACGCGACCACAGGGAGGACATGCAGACTCCACACAGAAGGCACCCCAGCCGAGGATCAAACCAGAGAACCTCTTGCTGTGAGGCAGCAACGCTAACTGGTGCACCACCATGGCTGCCCCGGAATTATAAGGCTAACTAAATAATGAGAATGAGCTAACAAACATGAAATACAAACATATAACAAGAAACATTACAGAGAATGAAACCATGACAAACAGATTCAATAAACAGAATGTAACACATTCTAACAATATATGAACATAGGCCAAAAACTGTTATGGCATTCAGAGTCCATATGTCCACTAAGATAATTAAAATATTTGTAAAGTTCTACTAGAACCTTCTTACAGGAGGTGGTGTAACTAAATATTCCAGAGATTTTGAATCTCAGACTTCGTCTTATGGTTACAGTTCTTCCCTTTCTTTCCTTTAACACACCATAATTATTTAATGTTATTATTTTGGTTCAGTTTTCATGCATACAGCTGAGAGAGTACTTATTTTTTTATACTTTCTTGATGTTCAATTCTGCCAAAAATCACTTTCTTTATATGTAGAATTCAAATATATAGGTGGCTGGTTTTGCTCTACACTGTCTTTGGTCAACATTTGTTTACTCAATCACATTTGGAGACTAAGCCAATGGTCGATAGGTGTGCGAGATTGCACAATTCTCTGCATAGGAGAATATGCTTTTTTCCCGATATTGTGTAATCACAGAGTTAGTATATATTAGTGGGGTGTGACAGAGGGGGTGCAGCCCACCAGATAGGGGTTGCAAGCAGGCACCCTTGCCCCTGCAAAAACAATGCATTTTATTTTTATTTTTAGTTTAAAGTTTGCAATGCACTGAGGTACTTTCTCTGCTGATGTTCACTTCGCTGACCTTTTACAGTCAATATTTTGAATGTTGATGTATGGTTACTCGATGAATATGACTGTATCCATGTATGTGTACTTTGTTGGGTTGCTGTGTTCACTTGCTTATTGAAAATGTCTACTGATATTTATTCAAGTCTTCCTTGTCTGTTGTATTTGTCTTTAATCTGCTGTAATTGCTGGAAAGAGCCAAGTACCAGTCTATCAAGCTAGTTAAACATAAATAAATAAATACAATTTCACATAACTGTGGCCACTTGTTCTGTGTTATTTTTTTTCTTTGATAATTAAATATGCTATGAATTCTGAAAAAAAAAAGTTACCTTTTCTATGTAAACCTTCTAGCTCTATATGGTAAATTGTATCTATCCCTGCAACATCCACTGTTTGTTCCATTGTCCCTGCGACATCCACTGTTAGTTCCATTGTCCCTGCCACATCCACTGTTTGTTCCATTGTCCCTGCGACATCCACTGTTTGTTCCATTGTCCCTGCGACATCCGCTGTTTGTTCCATTGTCCCTGCGACATCCACTGTTTGTTCCATTGATCTTTTTCTCTTGCATTCATTTTTCCTTACTTTTGTCCTCTTGTTCATTATTTAGTTTGGATTCTTACCGTCCATGCTGCAAATTGCTTCTTTGTCAGGAATTCTTCCTTCTGAACATTTATGTTCATTTCTAGCTGTGACTCCTTTACCTGTGCTGCTCTGCAAACACTTCTACAGCTTGCATACCAGTGTCCTCAAATGACTGTGTTTTAATTTTTGCAAACCAAAAATGTAATCTTTGCTTTTTTGTATGCCCATTTCTAGGATTTTGCATCATCTTCTGCCACAAGATCCTTTCACACACCCTTTATATACATAAATGGTTGTGATTTCTGACTTCCTACAATTTTTTTCTCCCTAATGCAGCCCCATTAACCTTCCCCCCACATGCTTTCTGATTATCTATCCAGTATCCATTGTCTAAGCTGTACACCTCTCCTGCAGGACAAGACCCATCTAGTGTGTCCATTATATATGCAGCCATCATTTGATGTTTTGTTTGCAGCCCTATATTATCTTGACATAAGAGCTGTGTAAAATGCTGCTTTGAGGGGACATCACACTTTTCCTTCCCTGACATACAGGCAACTGTGGCATCTCATTCCAAGCATTTCAGTCATGCCTGTTTCCTGATCTCCAGCATAAATTCCTGTATGGTTATACAACCCACAACAAGGCACCAACCTCCTTCCAGAACAGGTGAGCAGGCACTATCTTTTTATTGTTCTACCTTTCTAACTGCTTCTACAGCACCTGGGCTGCTACCAAAAACTAACTCAATTGAGACAAATTCAGGCCTCTGTCCCTTTATGGCATGGGACAGTTTAACCCCATTATCATTTTGTGCAGAAGATCAGCTGGGGACTTTCACTGTTTTTTTCCTTTTGTGCAGTACATAACACTATATACTAGTTATAACTTGCACAAATGGGGCCCTTCCTCTTTCGTCTGTTATTGTTGTCTCTTGCATGAATCAACAGATATTCTGACTTCTAGGATGAGAAAGTAATTAAAGGAGCGCTCACTTTTTATATTTTTGTTAATAAGTCTGCCAGTTAGGTACAAATGCTTCTTTCATGGGTGACCCAGAAATATAGTTTGATTAAGCCTGAAACTGATAAGAGTCAGATCCAGGACTAAAAGATGATGCTTTTCAAAACATTGAGATGTTTCAGAATCCTTGGCATTTGAGGTTATTCATTTGATGACTATCAGCAAATAAGTGACGGCATGCAGGTGACTAGGATAAGTGTGCACATGTGGTAAGGTATCCATGAACACACGTGCACTTGATTTTATACTTATGGTAGTGGATTAGCAGATACTGCTGTGCCAGTAAATTGAAATACTCGCATGTGGTTACTCATGTTACAGAAAGTTTCACTTGGGTTATGGTGATTGTCTTTTCTGAGCCAGTATCTTAGATGACACACAAGCCTTAAGGCCACTTTCACATGACAAATATGAGTTTGACATGGTAGTTCTCCTCGTAAGGGTGAACAAAGTAAGACACAGTACCCAGCAGGATATGCACTTAGACATGTCAGGACCAGTGTTTTGCCTGCATTTTCCACATGCAGGAAAAAGTTCTAAGTGGAATCCTTCCTTTACCTTGAATGATGCTCAAGTGCAAAGAAAGGATAATTGGTTATAACAATCAGCTAAATATTTGGCGTCATTCCAGGGGAATCCTGTATGTATCAGCATGGCATGAGATGCTTGATAGTCCAACTTGCTTTGCTAAGGGTGACCTGCCCTTCTTGTTCTGAGGCCTTTGCGTACTGTCAAAAGCTTTTGGTGTACCTATAGTATATTTTAGGCAGAGTCCAATTAATGATCATCTTAACAAACCCACAAAATTAGACCACATTAATGGGCTCTCCTCAACACCAGAAGTCTAAACAATAGGTTGCCCAATACTGAAGATTTCTTCCTTTTGGAAAATATTTATGATTACGTAATTAATGAAAATTGATTTAATAGTAAAGAAAGCACTGTCTCCACACCAGAGATTCATCCCTTCAGGCTAGATGGAAACTGTGTCGGTGTATCTATATTTATACTCTCAGAATCTCAGAGCAAGAAATCTGGACAAAGCCATAAATAATGAGAGGACAAAGGTTCAAAAATAGGGTCACTTTTTAAATATTTCTCTTAAAAATCTTAGAAACCTAGAAAGTTGATATAATAGGTTTTGCATTAGCATGAATTTTCTGAAGGGTATGCAGTCTGAAATTCAAATGTCTGCCATTATTTTCTGACTTCATCCCTCAGTGATTTGCCAGTTATTTGCCAGATAACTGCAATTTTATGAGAAACAGGACAAAAATATGAGGCAAAAATCTGGACACTCTGTGAAAACCTGTACAGCTGAGAGGAATGGACAGGAGCCATATTACCTCTAGGCAGATTCCTAGCGGTTCACAGACAAATCTCACTGAACTGCAGATCACCCTAGATAAGCATATTATTGACTCATTGCCTGTTATAGGTTACCTTCCATATCCCCTTATGATCAACTAAGATTTTCAATATACAGGATGATATAGGTTACCTTCCATATCCCTTTATGATCAACTAAGATTTTCAATATACAGGATGATATCCTTTTCAGTAAAAATTCCACTATTTCAGTTGGCTTTAACTATTCATAAATAATCTGGAAACCCCAATACAGGGTATGCCCAGAAGTTCTTATACTTAATAAACAAGAAACTCTCTGGAGAAAATTGTAGATAAACTTACCAGAGGACACAATATTCTTGACCTGGTCCTCATCAATATAACTGCCTCATGCACTACTATTGTATTCCCTTTTCCAGTGAAATCTGGCCACAAGCCTTGTAATATTCACCTGCAGAATTTCATTCCCCCCCCCCCCAAGATAACACACATGTGATATCATTGTAGTCTTCGAGGGGCTGTTATACAGCTGACTTTAAACCTCTTACATGAAGGACAGTATGAAAAATGCTACAAAAACAAAAAAGAAATGAAAATCACCATCTCAGTCATTAAAACTAACCATGAGCTTAGGTTTGCATTGATAGTTAAACATAATTATAAAGCCTTGTTTAGTTATGTTAGGAAACTAATGAACAGCACCCTACATTTCTGTAAACTTGTTCAAGACAGGACCTCTTTTTGAGATCCAAATGATATTGTAATGTATGTGCTAATAAATTTATTGTTAACTTCAATTCCAAAACAACTATACAAAGTTCATGAATTCCAGAATTTCTTACCTCCCATTTTATCACTAAGGAATCCTCTATGAAGCCTTATAATATACATCAGTTTTTAATAAGTAGTGCCAAGCATACCCTTGCTGAGCACTCCACAAACTGTTTAACCTACGTTTAGCTACAGGTTTTGTCTCTAAGGAGAGGCAAACTGCAGTTGCAGACCTATCAGCCTGACCAGCATCAGTTGAAAATCCATGGAATGTACTATACTTGATCTCATAAACTGTGATATTGAACACCTTGTTAGACCCAAACTTTAACAGTTCGAGTTCACCAAGGAAAGGTTCTGACCATTAAATCTGATTAACTTCTTTAAGAGGGTTAAAGAGGCAGCTGACAGTTGTCATGTTGTGCACACACCACATTTACTGACCAGGCCAAGGCATTCAACACCATAATTCATGCTGGTATCATAATAAGGCTAAATGATTTAAAATAGTTCCTTATGTGGTAAGATGTATGGCAAAATTGCAAAAAAAACAACACATACAGTATGTGTCACACGTGGCTCATCAGAAAGTATAATAGCGACCATATTTGTCCCTCATGTCTCACGGTTGTGATCACATCATTTTCAAATTGACTTTTCTGGTCTCCAGGCAGAAGATGTTGGCAGACAATTACAAAATGAAAGTTGTTAAGTCCTCCTTTGATACTCAAATTCTTCGGCAGAAATTTCCCTCGTAAACTCTCAGTGAATTAAAACAGGTTGAAATTAAGCATTAAAAATGCAATTTGACTGACTTGTTGACAAACCCACCCCTCAGAATGCCATATGGTTAGTACACCACTACAAAATGAAGACATAGTTAAGGATGTTGGAACTTCAGTTGATAACTCCTTGTCTCTTGTTCACATTGTCACAAAAATAGTCAGGATATCCTTCTACTTAGGAAAACTAAATATCATGGGGATATCATCCAGATTTAAAAAGGTCATCATCCCCTCACTAGACAAATCAGACAACTATGAAGGCCACAGAGGTTCAAAACCAAGATGATCACAGGCCTAAAAACCCTGCACTACCAGGAAAGCCTGGAAGCATTATTGCTGTATTTAGTACATTACAAACTTGAAGGGAGATCTATGACTAGCAAACCATGCCATTAAAGACTCAGTTGTCCATGATTTTTTCTATCTCTAGACATTTTTTATTTTCACTAATGCATAAACAGGCACTTCAATCTTTACCAATAGACAGACAAAACAATGGTGACACAGTGTTTCCCCATCTCTAGAATAGTCTTCCCCTGCAGGTTAAACAATGTAATTCACTAATATTTTATTTTATTTATTTATTTAACATATGTTTAACAGGATAGTCCGGCTGGACAAAAGTATGAAATGAGGTGAGAGAGACATTTACAGTAGCATAATCGGAAACATAGTGGATAACATTAATACAGAAGCCTTAGTGTAGAAGAACATATAGTAAAGTATATACAGATCTTAACAATATAAACACTCTGTACAGTAAGCCAGGTTGTAGCTATTTATACAATATTTACAGATGTCATTAGTAGTTAGACAAGTTGGTGAAACCCAGAGCATAAGGAAGTGTATGGTGTGCTATCAGGTAAACTGTAGGAGTTGAAGTGGTTTCAACGGCGTGGGTTGCAGTTAAAAAGGTGGTTATAGTAGAGGTAATCTTTAAGGAGGTTTTTAAATGCCAAAGTTTGGTTTTGCATTTTGAGGTCTGGAGGCAGAGTGTTCCATATTTTTGCTCCTACATTGGGAAAGAGAGAATCCTCTGAGCTGTTTTTGCAGGGGTGTGGTAGTAATCAGTGCCTTATTGTTGGATATTAGGGTTTTGTTGGAGGTGTAGAAGTTTGAGACCGGATATGGCAGTAGTTTTCTCTGGATATTATAATATTTGGTTGGGCAAGTTTAACTTGGTGGTAATGTAGTAGGTTGAGGAATTTGAGCCAGTGTAATAATTCTAGGGATTGCAGTGGTAGGTGCAAGATTTGGCATTTTTTGCGAACCTTGCTATTTTGTTATAGCAGGTAGTAAGTTTGTTTAGGTCAGATTTATTTATGTCTGCAAGTACTGGGGAAGCGTAGAGTAGTGTGGACAGGAGGTGAGTTCTTGCAATGTCAATCCGTGCTTTAGAGGTAAGGAACTTCTTGCAGCGATAAAGGGTGTTTAGTTTTTTGTGAACTTTGGCGATGGTTGTAGAGATGTGTTTATTTAGAGTTTTAGTTGAGGGTCAATTGTAAGTCCTAGAAGTTTAGTCTCTGATACTGGGGAAATTACTGTGTTATTGTTAGAGAGTATAGAGAAGTTGGGGTCACTGGCCTTTGGTTGGTGAAATAACATAAGTTGGGTTTTCTTGGGATTTAATATTAGTTGTGTCTTATTTAGCCAATTTTCAATGTCTGTAAAGGATTCTTGGGCTTTTTGCTGGAGGAGCTGGATATTTGGGGGTGAGCAGATCAGGGTTGTGTCATCTGCATATTGGACTATGTCTGCTTTTGTTGTAGCTAAGTGTAGTTGATTCATAAAGATGTTGAAGAGTAGGGGGCCTAAAAATTGTGCCTTGTGGGACCCCAAGTGTAATGGAGACTGTGGAGGGGGAAAAGGAGTTGAGCCATTTGACAGACTGTTGGCGGTTGCCTAAGTAAATTTTGAGCCAGAGTAGGGAGGGGCTATCAATGTTAATATCCTTGAAATACAACCTGGATGACTGGGGTGGGTTCTCAAAAATGTACAAGAGGATTTACTGGCATAACCCTCCTTCCGAAAAGCAGTAGTACAACCAGAGAGATGAGAATGGCAAGGTCTGTATGGTCTTAAGACTAAATTCTCTTGAGATATCTATGAATCTATGACTATAATATTTTGAATGCAGCATAGAATGCAAGATGCTTTTCTGAAAGGTTACTCTGTACATGATATAACTCCAGAAAATGAATATGCAAAGAAATGTTCAATGAATACAACAAACCGATGCATGAAATTAAGCTTAGTACCCATCCTGAAATGGTGTGTGAACCCAAACTGATGACAGAACTGTACAGCCACTGAACCATGTAATCCAGACCTGCCTTAGCTTTTATCCATCTAGGAAAATATGTTGATTAGTTTTTGAATGGTAGACACCAAATGGGAAGAGAACTATGTCAGCAGATTGTGTTACATAAATTTCAAATGAAAGGGTCATGGAGGAAAAGTGAAAAATGAAAAGGGATTCACATGACTCCAGTTTTTACTTGGATTGAACTCTGCTTGGCTAATGAGGGAACTAGAATGTTGACAAATGTTAAAATTTTAGTTAAGTTTAGGTAAATGACTGAAGTGGCTAGTAGTACCACCAAAAATGTTCTTTTCCTTCATAACTGGGAGTGTGTTGTGAGGAAAACTGTGCTAAACTTAAAAATGTTTTTTTTTTTAAAGCTGCATGAAAAAAGAACTAAATTATTATCAAGTGAAAATAAAACATATATATAAATATTTAAAGCTTGAAAGTAAAAGCAAGCTGTATTGTACTGTGATTTTCATTAAATAATACTAACATTTTGCAAAGTGGTGTATAATTATATTTTCTACTGTGAAGATGTATTACAATTTAAAAAGTAAAGTAATGGTTGATTTAAACTATGTGATGTTGCAGGATTCTTGATGATGCTAATGTCTTCCTAAATCTTAGTCTTCCACCTCAGACACTGTGGAACAAGAAAATATCTTTCAAAATGTGAATCGAAGCAAAAAGCACAGGAATTTGTTCTTAGAATTATATAAGCAGAGACAGAGTTATTGCAAGAGTTATTACAGCTTATTTAGTTGCTCTGTTTGCTGGAGGCAGACACAAACCATTTTTTTTGATTATCTGCCTATAAGAAATACAAGGATTCATTCTGATTCTGAAAGCTGTATAATAGGGGCAGAGGTTATTTCTTTAAAGAAGCTCAAGATTGGTTAGTTGTTAGCTGGTATCTTCTGAGCTTCATTTATCCATTTAAATTCTTATTTTCAGTTCCTTATGCAAGTTTTGTATAAAACTCTGTCTTTTGGCTTTTCCCGGTTAGGGGTCGCCACAGCGGAACTCCGGTCCACTAATGATTGGCAGTGAATTTTTATGGTGTCAGATTGCCAGCCTGGTGCCCAACCTTCGAGGAAGGCACACCCACTCATGCACGCACCTACCTGCATGTCTTTTAAAGTGAATTTGACTGCGGGGAGGATGTGCAGACTCCACACAGAAGGCACTTCAGCTGAGAATCGAACCGGAGAGCTTCTTGCTGTGAGGCAACAATGCTAATTATGCAAGTTCTGTATTGTCTGCATATTTATTTGTAAAGGAATGCTTTGTTGTTTATTTAAAGTAAAGAAGTTTTGGATTATGCAAATATAAATGCTTGTGACTAATGCATTATTTATTGGCTTACAGGTTTATGCATTGTAAAAGTGTCCTTTCAAGTGGTATCTTTGAAATTACTACCATTTAAATATTTAAAGATGGTTTATTTTATGAAAGAGGAAAGTCTTTTCTTGCTTTGATAAACTAGTGAAAGCCATACTATAACCATAGCAAGTGGGTGCTGATGTTGGAGTTGCCATTTATCACTTTTCATTCTGGAAAATGTATATGTTTTATGTGTTGTTGAGTGTGTGCATGTCTATGCACATGTTTGCATGCATATGTGTGTGTGTGTCTTAGAGAGCTTTTGGTCAAGTTTTAATTCCTGTTGGCAGTATTGCATTGGGAGGCAGTGGGCTGAGTTTGAGGTTGATGAAGTCCTGAGGTGTCAGTGTTTATAACTCTAAGCTGTGGCTGTACAACTCAAGGCTCATTTGGGTGCTACAAGGCTTGGCTATTATCCAAAGCAGCAGATCATGTTTACTATACACCCTTAAGGCTAATTATGCTTTGCAATTCACATGACATGCAGAGGTGTACATTGTGAGACCATGCCCCAGTTCATATATCATCTATTTAGTGTCAGTGGTAAGGATTCAAAACAAATACCATTTCATACTTTTCATGGAAGCAGTGAGATTCAAAACTCTTTTAACTGCCTGTTTATCATGGGGATGTAATTATTTATGTTCATTTAGAAAATATTTTTAATCCCAGTACCTAATCACCTTGCATTGCTGGGTAGAACTGTTCTCAAATATATTAATGGAATTATATTGTTTTTAGCAATGTGAACCAGAGTATTATAAAAAAACAAAAAAAAAACTTCAAAATCAGCATGCTAATTAGCAAAAATAATTTACAACAACTAGGAAACAATTAGGGTCTTGGTTTATTCTGGTCTGCATGCTGTTGTGGTCAAGATCACTGTCATGGTGCTTTAAGTGAATGGAAAAGGTGCATTTGGGGGGAAAACAGTTATCTTACTTTCCAGAGACTTACTGTTGGTCAGTGCAGGGTGTCCTGGGTTTTATCCCCAGACAAAGGCCAGTGTTTTCCTTTCTTTATCAGTTTTTATATTATTCTTGTCTTACTCAGATTTTTTGCTGAACAGTACAGTTGCATTTGCATTCTCGCCCTGCTTCACAACTGTTTTGTGACACTGATTTTTTTTAAGAATACTTAAGCAACGTCTTTAAGGTAACAACTATAGACAAGTTTAGAAAAAGTTGCAAAATCTAACTTTGGACATAAGCAAATGTTTACCTCTTTATACTTAAACTGTAATATTTCCCTTAACATAAACAATTCCAGTAACCTAGTTGAATCAAGTATGCAATATACTGTTGAAATGTGATGCTCTGATAAGACAGCTTCCACAATAGTTTTTATAGCTTTGTCAAACCAAATGACAAGACTTGTTAAAGTAGTCAAGACGAGACAATGTGACAAAAGCACAAAAGCGCAGAGAGTATCATGTGTATGACCTCATCAATTAGGCTATTTTATCTTTCTCCAAAAGACTGTAAATATGAGGAAACAGAGATTTAGTATGGTTTCTATAGTTGCATCATGCATTAGAGACAGAAATACGTTTATGTGCAAGTGCAGTGAAAGACAACCCCATCTAAATTTTCTGATTTCTTGCTATATTTGCAACCATGATAAATTTCCTCTGTTTATTTGACTGACAAATTTGCAAGCTTACTGCTATGTAAATTGTTTACCTTCAGCCTTAGAGTTATGTAATGGTAATGATTCCACCTTATTAACATGACATTTATAATCTCCTTACAAAGTTTGTTTGATGTTTATAATGTAGCGTTTTCTGTCAGATCACATATATGTCACTTGTTTTTAAATAGTCAGTTGATTGAGGCACACAGAAAAATGTTACTAATATTGCAGCATTGCCAGATGACATTTCTTATTTCTGCACACAGCTGTCTTCCATCTGCTTATTAAAATCCCTCTGTATGTTAGTACTGTATTGAATATTGGCAGATGGTGTAAATATCTCTGTGTCACCTACCGCCTAATCACCAAAATAATATCAATGTCTGCTAACCCAGGTGACTAACCTGGCAGCTAAAGAACAAAATGAAATAACCAGTGTCTAGCAGTATCCTTATTAAGTTCAGAACTACATGTCAGCAGGAATACTTCATTATTTTCCACAGATCACATCTACTTAGGGAAGGAGACAGTCACTCAGAAAAAGAAAAATATATTTTTTTGAAAGGCAGTAAGAACTTAATTTGAAATATAAAACTCTAAGTACTACATTGTCGTTTATAGTAATGACTTGTTTTTGATTTTCAAAGCACAACTTGTTTTTTCCTGCATTTCATGAACTGGAAGAGTGTTTTTAAAAACAAATTAGTATTAGAAAACTAACAAATAATTCCACATAGAACTAGCCAGCCACACATTTGTAGATGTGTAATGGGAAAATTTGAGTAATGAGATTCTAAAATGTATAGAGATGAATCAATAATTCTCAAATTGATTTCCTCTCTCTGTATTCAACTAAACTAATTTCTGACAGGAAAACTTAAATGTTTGAGAGAAATTTCAAAATCAGGTTATATTGTTCCTCGTTATTCATACCTACAAGATGAAATGCAAAACCCTATGAATCTAAAATGTTAGTTTTCAAAGAATCATTGTGAACATTAGAAAAATACAGAAGAATTCATCAAATGAGTACAATACAAGAAACATACTTTAGTAATCAAATTTTAATTAGTTTCTTTGTTTTCGTTTTTTTCATTCATTTTTACAAAAATAGGTGTACAGGGTATTCATCTTCAGTGGAGGCCTGTGGGGAGAAAAGCTTCAGTTTACATCACAAAAAGCATTCTACAAATATTACACTTTACAAAATTATTGCAAAAGACATTTTACATTTCAAACTTATATAGACATATTACATTGAGTGTAATATAGTAATAAAACATTTCTGTTTATAAATATTATACTGTAGCAAAAGCATTTGCTATATGAATAGTGAGTAAAATAAAGGAAATGGATAGCACATGTTAAGGACACACATCTGTCTATACATAAGATCTCAGGATGTGCACTAAAGTAAACACATATTAGAAATGTGCAAAACGGGTATTATTACAGAGATATAGGAAATATCAGAAAGCAGTTTAGTTTCAAGAAAAGTTATATTTCAAAATACTTCTTATACGAAAGATAAGAATAACATAGTAGCTATGGAGAGAAGAAGTGGAATGTGTGTTAGGGAAGGGGAACTTTATGGTAGGAAGGGTTCAGTTTGAGTTGCGGCAAGAGCAGATCCAGGAGGCAAAAGGAAGTCTTTTAGACTATGTTTAAAATTATGATAGAGTTCTGATAGCCAAAGGAAGTGGGTTCCAAGATTTGTCTATGGAGAAGGAATAGAGGCCATATACTTTTATCAGGTTCACGAACAGAGAGGAGGAGTTTGTCTTCTGAGAAGAGAGATCTAGTTGGTAGCTAGTGAGAAGGGATCCCAAGATTAGACAAGACTGATGGTTATGCATGACTTTATATAGTATACGTAGTTTTTCATAGGTACGGTAATTAGGAAGTTCAAGCTACTTTAGAGTTGTGAGTGGTAAGCAATGGTGGGTGAGGTAGGAGGCGTTTGTTGTGAATTTTGTAATTTTGTTGTAGGATATTTCAATTTTTGTCTTTAGGGATGTTTGTAAGTTGGTGAAAATTGAGTCTGCAGAGAGAGAGTAGGAGTAGAGTCCCAGCAAGGGTGTTTTTAGGAAGTGTATTTGCTGATAAGGCATTGCTAGCTTTTGGTGCATTTTTGCATATTAATGTGAATGTGAAGATCAAAGTTGAGTTTGTCATCTATTATTATACTAGTAATTTTAAAGGAAAGAAGCAGTGTACACTAAAATAAAAATTTAAACCAAACAAAAGTGAACTGGAAGGTGAAGAACACAACAAGGATCACATCGTGCAAATCCAGTAATGTATTGGCAAATTTAGTTTACAGCTTTGATCCTTAACCAAGGCCTTTATCAGAATTACATTTAAAAGTACAGGAGTTAACTTTATATTTATAAAAAAACAGATGAACAACAGACAGTCCACCAATAAAATCTTACACCAGTCAGAAAATAGAAATCATGAATAATTGATGGATGGAAAACTCCTGTGAAAATGTTAAAAACATAGTCATGGACTAGGACATAAAACATGATTATTAGAAAGCAGTGTTATCCCCTCCCACACACCCACACACACACACACACACACACACACACACACACACACACACACACACACACACAAATATTAATAACACAAAAAATTGGCAATACCAAATATAAGACACAGTAATATATGAAGATAACTTATTAAAGTTTTGCCAGCCACATTTTTAGGACACTTTCCAGGTGAGATTGTGGCATTCAATCTCAATTGCCAAATAGGTTCCTTGAATTCAGTGAGGTTTCCCCATGCCCCCCACCCCCAACTCAGGCCTCTGGGAACCTTTTCAGGAACTGAAAACTTAAAACTGTTTGTCTCTATACAGTTTTGTTTAACTTTATTCAAAGCATTGTTGGAATTTGCTTTCCCAGTGTTGTAAAGATGTTCATATAGTCTTTTATGACATGAGCATTCTGTTGTACCTATGTAAAAACTATAACATAACTGGCAAGCAGCTACATAAACTATGTAGCTGGAACCACAGTAAGCTGTGGTGTTAATCCTTGTATTGCATCCACCATACAACACAGGGAGAGTGTCGACTTCCCATATGAAATGGCACTGATTACAAGTCCTACATTTCCATGTGCAAACCTTCAACATAGTACTACATGATCTACTTTGGGGTTCAGATTTGTTTTTAAGGTTGTTCCCATGTTATACACAAAACTAGGTTTAGGACTAATGGTGCTCACAATGTGCCGATCAGTTTTAAAAATAACCCATTTTTAGTGATAATTCCAATCAGGGGGATGTATTACAATATTCAAGAATCATAAATCTGGTAAAATCTCAATATTACAAATCCATATGCATCGCACTTATATTATCCAAACCAATCCCCAATATAAAATACTAAAAATAAACACTGCCATGGCTAGGAAACACTCTTCGAAGCTTTATTCACAAAAATTACACACGATTGAGCACTTTCTTCCCTACACCCAGGGATTTCATCAGAATCTACATACATTCACTCTTTCCCCATTAAATACTTTGTTTCCTAGCCGTGGCAGTGTTTCTTTTTAGTATTTTATAACGGACTTTACACTGCAAGGCTCAATTGTGTTACCAATCCCCAATATAGACTTGTATCTGTCTGCACTCCTAGTTGAACTTACTCACTCAATCTTATAAGTAGCTGCATGGAGTATCCTGACCAGAAAAACATATCAGCAATTTTGGTTATTTCTTTATTAAATAGTAATTCACCAGAAACCATTCTGAAACCCTAACAAACTGGCCTTTGATTAGGTTGTGTTTCTTTCTTATAGGATGCAAACTATAATAGTGCAAATCAGAATTAGAAAAAGTGGGCTTTTTAAAGACATTGGCAGAAAAACATAATTCATTCTTTTTAGTCAAGGTAATGTAAAAAAAAAAAAAAAGACCTCTCCAAAGTTATGGGAAAATGTAAACCTAAGTAAATCAGTAGTTGAATTCAGAAAGCACAAAAAATATTTAACCTTTGACAGGTTGTCTGTCCAAATAATACAAATGTCTTTTTAGAAATCTGAAATAGCATTAGGAATTGGTCACATAGGATAAACTGAAAACAAAACCCACCTCCATTTCCACATAATGTTAATGAAAACTAGTGTGCATGGGACAGCCATCACTACTCCTTGAGTTTGTTTAAAACACTTGCCTTAAAATTACAGTTAGTTTTCAAAACCAGTTCCATTAAGTCAACAACAAAAGTAATTTTCATTGTGTCCAAAATTTGTAGAGAGGACAAGTCTTCCCTGAATAAAACCACACCTTGGTCATATAGAATGTATGAAAATAAATCAACCAGGTCTACAGTCAAAAATGAAAGGTTAGGGTCCCATAAGTTGTTAATGACCATTTTAAGTAAACTCCAAGAACCGACTAATATATGTCGGCAATAGCTCTTGAATAGTTTCATAATCTTGATAAAAACTACCAGGGGGTGTGTTTTAAAATCCTGGTCATCCACAATAGGTCTCGGAGGTAATCAAAAATGTTTTTATGGACCTTTAGCATACCAAAAATTGAGTGACTGCTCAATTCTTTCACAGACAAAATTGAAATAAATTCTTTGGCTGAAATGACACCTAGTTTTAAGTTATCATAAAGAAAAAGATACATTTTTCTATTAGCAATATTAATTTTGTTTTCAGAAAGCAGGGAATATGTTGTGTCCTCATTAAGCAAAATACACATCTTAATAGAGTAACCAGTGAAATCCATAACAGTCCCCCATCCCTGACTGGGTTTCATAAGTTGAATGCTTTTATCATCAGTAAGTGCTTTCAGAATATTGGTCTTCTTCATGGTAAGATTCCTTTTATAAAGTTTGTCTTTTCTGTTTTGCAACTGATACATTTCAACAATACACACTTTTTCAAATATTTGCAAATAAGGATGTGAATGGAGCATATGGGTACTGCTGAGGGAAAAATCATGAGGGGTTCTTTTGATTAAGGTATTGCTTCCCTTAAGTACAAGGATTGAAATTAAATTTTTTAATGAACTATTTAAATTTGATAAGGGTATCAGCAAGATTATCAACAGCTCATGGGATAAAGATGAATCCCTTGGAAAATAAATTATGTTTTAGAAAGAACAGTATTATTGTAATTAAAGATGTTATATCCTGAGTAAGAAAACAAAACTCAATCATGGGAAATTACTGTATCAGATGTGACTAATTCTCCTATCTTTCTCCTGATCTCCCTCTAATGCACCTTCATCTTTCCCTTTTGCCCTTGAGAAGCATTTGCACCAATCTACATATGAGGAACGTTGCTGGGTGCTGAGCTATCCTTTGTAACCTTCACAAGGGGGAAACTTTTAAGGGTCATCACAATCAATGTTGTTATCCTCCCCCTAATTGGTCATGTTGACAGGACTCTAAGTATCATCATCCCTTACTTTGGGGCTTTCATACTCCAACTGATGAAAAGAAACTATTAATACCAGTATTCCCAGAGGAGTAATCATTCACAGTATTAAAATTATTAGATTTGAGTAAAGGATAAGTCTTTTTATTGGTATAGTCAGTTTCATCATTTTTAATTTATTTTCTTAACATAATGGTATTAAACTGTTGGTCATTCCTTTTAAAAATCTCAACATGTTGTTGTTGTCTTTCGGCTTTTCCCGGTTAGGGGTCACCACAGCGGAACTCCGGTCCGCTAATGATTGGCAGTAGATTTTCACAAACACCAAGGTGCCAGCTCGACGTTCAAACTTCAATAAAGGCATGCCCATTTACGCATGTCTTTCGACCGCCCACCCAACCGCGGGAGGACATGCAGAATCCACACAGAATAATTCTTAAAAGAATGAAATAACATATTTTTAAATATGGTCATAGAGTGTTTTTAATTCCAATGTAAGATTATTAATTTTAGTCTTATTGTCTCTGATTAAGTTCACAACCCTGACAGTTAAAATCACAAGCTCATCATAAAGGTCAGAGTTAGAGTCAAGTAGGTAAACCTTTGGGAATATGGTTGTGCTTAATGCTTTACAGGGAAAAAAAACATTTGTCAACCACATAGTTTGGTAAGCTTTTTCTTGAAAAGATTCAGTTATGTGAAGTTGACACTCTCCCTGTGTTATATTGTGGTCACTGTTTAAGGATTAACATCTCAGCTTATCGTGGTTCCAGTGGCATAGTTTATATAGCTGTTTGCCAATTATGTTGTAGTCTTTACACAGGTAAAACTGAGAGCCCACTTCATAAAAGAATAAATGAACATCTTTATAACACTGGGAAAGTGAATGCCACCATTGCTTTATATAAACATACATACACTTAACTGTGTAGGAGGAGCCAGTTTTAAGTTTTTTGTTCTTGAAAAGGTTTCCAAAAACCCTAGGAATGAAAGCGTAGGAAAAACTCATCGAGTTCAAGGAACTTATTTAGCAATTAAGACTGAGAGCCACAGTACCACCAGTCTAGCTGACCACATTTCCATTCAAACTGAACTAAAAATGTGGCTAGCAAAACATTAATAAGGTATCTTCCATATTATTAATTTGTGCAGGAGAGATAACAACACTTTGTAATTATCATTTTTTTTATTTCCTGCCTGGTTCTTGTTTTTAACATTTTCACATGAATTTTCCGTCCATTAATTATTCATGATTTATATTTTCTGATTGGTGCAAGATTTTATTAGTGGACTGTTTCTATTGGCTGTTTTCCATATGTTTTTTATATATAAAGGTGATTCTTGTACTTTTAACTTTAGTTCTGATGAAGTCCTTGGTTAAGGACAAAAGCGCTAAACTGAAGTTACCAGTACATTTGTTGATTTGTAAAATCAGTTCCTCATTGTATTCTTTGCCATCCAGTCTGCCTTTTTTTGGTTTAACCTAGTAATTTCATGTAGTAAACAATTTGACTTTCTGTATTTTTAAGGAAAATATTTTAATGTTTTTAGTTTTTTTACTGTATTTTTGAGGTAAATAATAGGAGTTTGGTTTTATTAAGTTTTAATCGAAAGTTGCATTGGTGAACCAAGTCTCAGTGGAGAACACTTCTTGCTTTATTTGTTAGAGATGTGACAGGTTATCAGATGTGCATATAAGCATAGAGTCATTAGTGCATTGGACTAGTGAGGCTTGACAAGAGGCAGTGTGTAGGTAGTCTTAGTTTTATATTTGCTAACCATTTAATCTATGTGGACTGAGAACCCTTTCCAGTGACAGCCCAGACTGGAGGCCTATATGCAACTAAATATATATTTGAAACCTGGACAGGTAGTAACAGGTTAAACATTTTGGAAAGTCACTGAGTATTCGTATCAATCAATACTGTAATACATATAATAAATATGTCAGTCAAGGCAAATAAGGTAATCTAAAGCACTGTATATACATTGTTGAAATAAAGATTGCTATAAGTTATACATTGTTTTGATCATGTTTAGATGAGACTTTTTTTTCAAAACCAAACAAGGTGTTGAGTAGAAAAAAATGGTATAGTGGTGCCTAGATGGTGTCATACAGCAAATCTGTAATTTTGGTGTGTTTTTTACATTTTAATAATGGGGATAAATGTTTGGGTCCATGACAAAATGTCATGGTTTACTCCATGGGTCCTGTACACATCTGTAAGCTGTCAATTTAGCTAAATTGCATGACTTCTACATTTGATTCTCTACAAATTTATCATCTGTCAGATATGTTGCCTTTTGTATGTCAGTGCATAAGGAATTGTTTATAAGACTGGAGGAATTCATTAATCTCATTGAAATATCTATGTCTTGAATTATGTAAAAACTGCACATTGATTTACATATCTAAGTTTAATAAAAATATGTATTACAAAGAAACAATCTAGAAGTGTCTGACAAAATTTGTGGATCTATTTGATTGACAGATGAAAACAAGCTAAGACAAACTAACTGGTAAAAGTACGAAGTTCTGATTGTTACATACTTTCCTCTAGTCACCTTGTATGGAGGCACAATTAACCAAATGGTGCTGCATTCAAATGTTTGTGTCTACTTAAAGCATGTATCACACAACCACCAAACTAAGGAATAGAAACTGTCAGCCATTTTTGTTTCTGGGATGCATACAATTACACAAACAAGGTTGGTGTGTGTGTGTGTAAAATGTCTCATTACTACATCACTGAATTGAACATTGTGTTGTCCAAACTGGCCCTACTAGTTTTGTCCCAAGTGACTCATGCCTCCCCCCATTCAGGTGCACAAACACACACACACACACACACACACACACACACACACACACACACACACACACACACACACACACACACAAAATCCCAGACATTCCTACACAGATTCATATTCAACTATCCTTCAACAAATATGCCCACATGTGATCACACTCATAGAAACAGTCATGCACCATGCAAAAGATACTCGTACAGACACACACACACCCATACACACACACTAGTATATATCATCTGTTCTAGCACCCCTAGTGTGACCACCAAGGCAATCTTATAATCACGCACCCATACTTATTCATGCCCCTTCAGACATGCACATACATGTACCTCCCAACCCAAATACCATTAGCCATTCCCAGACTGTTCCAAGCAGCTTCTCCAGTGAGACCAATCTCCATGGGCCGTCCCCCAGGAGGGGAAATTCTCAGTGGTAGAATGGTCTAAGAATCTGAAAGTCATAGCATCATGAAGAAACATTTTGAGATAAGGCTTCTGCATATTGCTAAGGTTTCTGAATCCCAGGGAATGCACGTAAGGTACACAACCTGTTCAATTATAAGGTAGTCCAGTGTCTACATTAATTACTGGGGAAAGCAAGAAGCAAGACAGAAAAATGTCTGGTACAAGCAACCATTTTGTTTTTTTTTTACCTTCTTAACAGCTAGTATTTTGTTTCTGTTGATGTCATTAAGTGCAATTGTGACTCGGGTGCAAGCTGCTGACAGTAGAAATCAGACATTCTAAAAACAGAGCTCAGCAAAATAAGTGTGACTAAATAATACTTACCTGATTAAATCAGCTGTAGTTCTGTTCCTAATATCAGTGACAGGCTTACTGAATTGATCATCGCAACTGTAGAGTTTGTGAACAGATGAAACAGTTGGTTTATGTGGACACATAATTAATACAAATTTTTAACCAAAAGATACACCGATTCATAACCAAAGTTCCGAAAAATCATTTTTAATAGGCTGAATCATAACTATCATGGTATTGCTTTAATGTATAAATTAAGATTTAACAGTGTTGCATATTTGTATTTTTATGTATATAGGTAATTAGGAAAACTTCACAGAACCATGTTTAGGAAGCCAGATTCTACCAGCACTTTCTTTTTGTGTACAGTGCTTATTTGACATATATAATCTGGCCTTGATCCTATAGTGAATTCTTATGTTCTTGCAGATTTTGTATTGAGAATAAATACATTAAGGTAGCCATTGCTGTTAGAAAAAAGGCTGTGCAAAATTATCTGCTTGGGACAAAATCTGCTTATCCATGGTAATGACTCGTGACTCCTTTACTGACAGTATCTCCAGTATTTTAGGTAGTATTAGCATCTCTTACAAAATGATCTTATTTTGAATAAACATTAGTTAAACGTCCAAAGATCATGTGCACAAATAGCAGGAGTCTGATGATCTGATTGATCCATTTAGGTATATACATCCATCTTAGGTAGTCCATAGACAGGGTCAGCCATTACTTGAGTGTCATTGAGTTTGTGTCTATACCATTAACAGATTAACATTTATAATATAGCACATTAGGAATGTTACAGCTTTGAGTTGGCTCTTTCATTTATAATATATTGGAAAAACAAGCTTTATTTATGAGTGCATGTCTAGGAGCATTTGATTGATACTAAGCTTTCCTCTGCGATGAACCCAATAGCAGTGCATTTTAGAAAGCAAGAGAGGACTCAGCAGCTTCTTACACTCTTTATTATATGCAGTCGCATTAATTTATAGTGATAACATTTCATATAAGTTATAAAAAAGAGAAGCTCAGTATCCTTTTATTCCCATAAGAATTAATAATGAATTGAACATATATGTAGTTCAATTGTATATACTTATTCTGTCTATATCTGTATTTATTTCTTGTTATTTATTCATTTATGATTATTTGGACATCTTCATGTTTTATTACAATAAGAATAGGAACAATTAATTGATTTAAATATGTTGGTGTTTCTTTTAAAACCTATGATATATTCTTTGCTTCTAATCCACCCTTTAAAACATTTGGGATGTTATGGTAATTTTTGCCATAGTACTAAAATGTTACTCTGTTTGCAAACCATGAGTGGACTCGCTGAAGTGCCTGCTAACTTTAAGAGTGAAAGAAACATTAAGTTGCATGCATATTATGCATTACAACTCCAAAGGTAATGCATATGATTCTAGAGTAAGACTGAGGTATTTATAACTGTTAACGAGGCTGAAAGGATTTCTACAAGGATCTATTTAGGTACAGTGTTGAAGTGGTCAGGAATTTAAATGGCTTGCAAGAAAGGACTGAGCTGGTTTTGAAAGTATTCATTTGTAGTCCATTGCCAGAAAACTAGGCATTGATTTAGATTGCATAAGAGATTTGATTGAGTTGTAGTGCCATTGTGGGGAAGCTGCTTTTAGAAGTAGAAGGTTGCCAGTGGATAAAGTAAAATTTGTAGCAGAGAGAGAGACAGAGAGAGAGATTACAAGATTATTCCATTAGAGTGAGAGTAATACTGAACAGAGTATGGATCCTTGGAGGATGCTAGCAGTTGCTGAACTGGATATATTACTAAACAGCATATTAATACTGATATTTAATATATACTTTCTAAAGCAATAATGGCCTTATCACAAAAGGATACGCTGCATAACTTATACTGTAAAAGGAGAATGATCACATACCATCTTAAGGTCAGTGGGAAAAATAATCTTGAATGTAAGATGTTATCCATGGTCATTTTAAACAAGGCTGTGGAAGTACTGAATGCAGATGTGAATCCATGTAGTATATTTAAATTATTGCAGACATTTCTAAAAGAATTTTGGAAAGTGGTAGCAAGTTGGCTTTTGCTTAGTATGCTCACCTATGAATGGGGTTAAGAATTTTGACAGTTTTGAAATCAGCTAGAATATTGCCTGTATTTAAGGTAAGACTATAATTGTTTAGCAGATTTGAAATGAAGGGATCGGCAGCCTTTTTAAGAAAGTTTAGGAGTAGGTCCAAATTTTAATGTGCAGCTCCATTCTTTAATTTTACTATGAACTTATGCTTACTAAAATAGTTCTAGAATGAGATTTAAGTAGGCAATGCAGAAGTTTATATTGGATAGATATGAGGGAGATGAGAAGGAAGTCAGAGGTTTGGGAAATACAGTATTTTCTGCATAGTTTGGCTGCATCAAGGAATGATGCAGAGAGGATGTAAAAAAAGAGAAAGGGTTTTGTATTTAAGAATCCAACTGAATATTAGTGCAAATGAGTTAAATGACTAACCCCTCATCATCATACTTAAGTATCACATACAATTAATTGAGGAATAGCCAGGCAAGAGGACAAGAATCCAAGGATTGTTATATATATTTTTTCATTTAGCAAAACCAACATCTACAAAAGAAAACTGACGGAAAATAGATTTAGAGACAATAATATGAGAATGCGATCACTCCTGGAGGCAGAGGGTCAGACCACAATGGATAACACTGGTATTTTTATCTCTACCTTGAGACTTTCCCATTGGGAGGTAGAGAGAGAGAGAAAGAGATGAAGAATGCTAGATCACATATCCTTGCATTTCCCCCATATTCTTCTTAGAAACCTAGATCTTTTGTAGTGAAGCTCTTATCCCTACATCTTGGGCTTATTTTACTATATTTTATGTCAAAGGAAAAAACTTCAAAGACCAAGACACGTTAGGTTCAAGCAAGGCACCCTTTATTACTTGCAGCAAGGAGACAAAGCATGTAGGCACAAGGTTTGTCTGAATTACTGATGATTAGTATGTTATTCTTATACAGTTCTCTTCATGTCTCACAGAAAATGTTACTATTCTATTGCTGACATAGTTAGACACAGCTTTCTGTATGTTCTACAGAAAATGTTACTAGACTTATTGCTGACTAGGTTAGATTATTTGCTAGCTTGCAAAACATTTTGAGAAAAACAACCTGGCCTTGGGCTTATTTTAGCCCATTTCATCTTTTCAATTCTTCAGTTGTGCAGTTCTAATACATGTGTTACATTTTGTCTAGATTCAAGGTACATTTCTAGCTTTGGTGCAAGTAATGCTGACTACGGTTTATACTTTCAAGCATCTATTGTTTTCTTTATCAATGCTTCTAGTAGCTGCATATTTTCTCATAGCATAAGCAGAAATGAATATCTCTTTAAGTTTCATGACAGCAGAAATGAAATGCTTCTTGTTAAGTTTCTAACAGCTGTGCAGATTCATGCAGTGTGAACAGAATAAATGTATTAACCCTTTTAAACCTCAAATGCACTAAGCATACATATTACTATTATATATTTTTCTAACATTTTATTATATTTCTTCAGAAATCCTAAAAAAGGAGTGAGAATGCTGGTCACTACAAAATAATCTAATAATACAAAATACCAAAATATAAATTGTTTCCCTTGCCAAAACTAAAAAAAAAAACTTAAAAATGGCATAGATATGTTGGACAACTTATAATCAAGAATCCACTAGTTTCAAAATAAAAAAAGTTTTCTCCTAAGAAAATTCAGTAGACTATAAACTTAAACTTCTAGGAGAATGTGCATTATTACTGAAAGTTGTCAAAACCATCTAGTCCCAAAAAAGAAAGCACTGAATACAAATGATGTAACAGAGTAGCAGAACATTTCTAATCTGCATCACAGAAAATAGCAATATGAAAATTATTAGATGGTTCAAAAGATGTCTTCTGAACTTAAGATATGATCCAAGAGTAAAATATCAGAATGCTTCTAATTTACATTTCTGAAGCAAATGACAAGATAAAAATATTTAGATACTTGAAAAGATGTCACATGAACTTAGACTATGATGAAGGATGACCATATTAACATTTTAGTTTTTAATAGATACTGTTGTAAAAAGTGAAAAAATTAAGAAAGTTATTCTTTAATTTCTTTTGAGTACTGTCTCAGAATCAGCAGTCATATTTAGTTATACTATGTAATTAAAAAACATATACTTTCATATAATGTATATTGTGCTATTTATGTGTGACAGGAGGTACGTATAAAGCATGTAAGTCAGATTTACAGTAATTTTTATATGCTTTTACATGGTAACATAAATTGAACCCCCAATTGTTTCAACCTCCCCAAATTTGATTTTTAGAACCCCTTATCCTGACAATAACTATTTCATAAGCTTCATAATTTTCAGTCTTTCTCACTAGTTAATTTTGCTGCTTTTAGTAAGTTGGTAGTTAGGGCTGAGGCTTATGATTTATTGTATTTATGTTAAAATCTAGCTGAATGCAGAAAGCATAAAAAAGTAAGTGAAACAAACAGCACCCTGGAAATGAACTGCAGTTACTACAGTAACTAGGACATAAATTAAGACAAAGCAATCAGTATATGCTAAAATGTCATACTACAAACTTTCATGATTGAAAAAAGTGGAAGTCAAAACATCAGACAAAGTGTTAACTGCTTGGTGATCATGCTGAAACTGGGACAGAGATGGTGTCATTAGGACATTGTAGTTGAAGTTAATTAATGTATACAAACATCAGCTTTTATTCATAAGGTATTATGATGTCCAAGCAAGAGACACAAGCACTTGCAACCCAGAATGATAGATCTTTGATAACCATGGAAGTCAGGATCCTGTTCCTTCCAAGCACTGGTGGTTTTAAGTAGACATCCCTATTACTTATGGGCCAAACAGGTTATCCTCTTAGTGTCATATCAGAGAAAGTGTGATTAATATCCACTCATCTCATGATAGCACTTATGAAAGACTCTTATGTCAAAATACACTCAACAAATAAATGTTGATCATTTGAAAGAAATGTGATTATGGATCACTAAAATCATTCAGCATGGTGAAGAAATGCAGAATAAAAATACAATGTTAGGAAGAATGACTTTGAACTATGATTAATAAAGCAAATAAGTCAGAAAAGGTGCATCAGAATATAAGTTTGAAAGAATTATATTGTGAAACACACACACGCACACACACACAATAGAAAAAATTAGACTCAAAAGTACTACTTGTTCAACAATAATGAACACGAAGTAGAAGTGATAAAGAAAAAGTACTGATAATCATAGATCATTTCTGAAAGTTGTTAGTGGTACAGACTAACAGTTATCTAATTACACAACAGGCATGGGTCTAGAAAGGTAATGGGGTTCATTTTTTTATTCAAATTTCCCCAAAGCATTTAAATACTTGGATATAAAATGAGAATGAATACTCACTCCTATTATGTTAAGTACTGTATAATCCAAATTGAAATCTAAGACAGAAGAATATTAGAGGTTTTAAACTTACTATAGTAATTTATATTCTAACAAGAATATGGTGAATCTGAATCCAGCATTAAAAACATCAGAGTAATACAACATGGATACTTTTTTAGAAGACCAGACTGAGTTCCTTTCCAAAATAGTACAACAGTATAGATAAGTGTTAATGATTTCAAATTAGGCAAATAAACAGTCCATAACAGTATTTTTAGCACATATGTAAAAAAAACTATCACTATTGGCTTTTCCAGTATTCCTGGAAGCCTTCTATTCAATCCTTTAAACAAAATAAATTCCTCCTTAGTGACATAACTCATGGATGACTGTATTACCTAAACCTAAACTGTGGATTTTTTATGAAAATATTTGGTGTGATAATTATTTTATTCCCTAGAAAATACATTATGTGAATTTAGATTTATTCTTCACAGACACATGAATGTGAACATGAAAAGAACAAGACCAGTGGTAGACGCAGAGAGTGATGCTCCTTAGACATGACATAAATAATACTTTGAGTTGATAACATTGATACAAAGTAACTTTATCTAAATCTGTCTTCAGCACAGATTTTAGCATTTTATGGCATGCTATGTATACATAAATGTTCTTAAGCTACAATACAATTATGATCTGTTATCGATCAAAGAGTTGAGGCAAATACAGGAACAAAGTAAGGTGGTATCTCCTGTATGTGTTGTTGCTTCATCATCATTTCAATGTATACATTAAATTTTCACCAAATCCTCATAACAAAGTTTACTTTCTGTAGAAGACACACTTATTTGTTTGCATTTTTGCTTGTCTGTTTACATTTGCATTGTATTTATCACACGAAGAAGACAAATGATCTATTTGAACTTTGTTTAGTCACAGCCATAAAGCACAGTCTAGTTAAGTAATTTACTCAATCTCACATAATTAGGCAAAATATTACACCACAAGAATTAGATTGTTGTACAATTATATTAAATACTTTTCTCAGCAATATTGGGTTTGCATTTCAGTAGATAAATGTGATTGTCATTACATTAGATGTGGCTCCATTGGAGTTCATAATATTTAGAAAAAAGTGAGACAAATCGCTATTGTTATATCTATGAATTTATGTTGTCAAGAATGTGGAAAAAAAATGTTAATTTCTTTATTGATCAAATGTCAGACAATGAAATGGATGCACCCAGTAATTCCCTTTGTGAAAAGAAAAAACAATCTTCCCTTTATATTCCTTTCTTCAAGTGATCTCTTTCTGTCCTTTCTTTGGAAACGGAGTCTGCACTTTCTCCCTCTGTCCACTTTTATTTTGCTGGGTGTTCCATTTCCTCCCTCATTATAATAACATAAAGACAGGTGACATGGTAGTCCTCTAAATTACCTATTCATCAATATATATGTGCATGTGTGTGTCTGTGTATTTGTGTGTGTTCCTGTACATCTTAAGAAAGTCTAATGCCTTGTCCAGAATGAAATTCCTCCTTTACATCCCGTGATTGTAAGGACACTCCTGCTTCCATGCAGCCATGAGAAGAACAAAGGATGAGTCCGAGAATGAATGAATGAATGAAAGATTAAACTAATGAATAAATGAACAACTATTAAAATGTCTGTGTCATCCTCTTAGTCCTGAGATTTCACCGCAACATCATATCTACCATGTCAAATGAGGAGGCATAAACTTGCCAGATATTTTGCTGTGCAATCAAGCCATTAATAAATCACCTATTTCAATGAATACATTTTCTGTGCAAGCCAACAAGAAAAGACATGAATATATAATAATCGATAAAACACCTGCTGATCTGTATGTAAATATGGTTCCTCGACTACTTTGAGAAATGTTAATACCATTTTCTTCTCATCCTCAAAATGATATTATGTTAGAGTTTCCTCCTTCCAGTTAAGTATGCTGTGTGTCATAAAGTCCTATTTGTCCCCCCCCTTATGAGAATGTGTCCAGTGGTTTTAGTTAATCGTCAGATTACTTGTTGAGTTAACTTCATTTGAATTAAAGAACAAATTTCTGGTAGATCACAAAGACTATATATGTTGGTGTGTGTGTGTATGTGTGTATATGGTTTCACTTTACAATACTGAAATATCAAAATTCAGAATCTCGAGACTGTAAAGCCGAAAACTTCAAAACCCGATACTCCAAAAGCGCAAAATTTAAAATCGCGACTACCCACACAAACACTCCACACACAATCACACATAAACCTTATTCCCTACACTACAAACCAACACAACAAAACAAACACACATACAGACTCTACATATAAGCAGTGGGGCAAGCCCCCCTGAACCCCCCATGTGGGTGCTGTCTCCCACACCTCTGCTACTTATATATACTAACTCTGAGGTTGCATTAAAATCACAAACACACAAAAACCACCACTACACATTCTACACTCCCCCTGTACAAATACCACCACTCCCAGCACTTACACACTCAAAATCTTACCTACCTACCCTAATCCACACCTCAAAACTCCAAACACACTCACACACACTAAAATCCCTATCCCAAACCCCTAGTAAAACATTACTTACCCAAACCTCCAGCTACATCCACATACCAGACCGCAAATTACGAACACAGGGAATCCCACATCACGTATGCACCTCCACAATCACAGATTCAACATTTCCACATTCGGCATTCTGTACTTTGGCGCAAGTGCAATTTTGACACTTCAGTCGCTAATGAAATTCGATATTTCAGTAGTTTGAGATTCTCAACTGTAGCCATGTGTATATGTGTGTGTGTATATATATATATATATATATATATATATATATATATATATATATAGATAGATAGATAGATAGACAATGGATATATATATATATATATATATATATATATATATATATATATATATATATATATTTACAGTAAACTCTCAGTTAACCGGCAACCATGTGGATTGGTAGATGCTGGATAACTGTTTCCGGTTGCTTGAGAGTTACTAATAAAAATAGGCCTGAGTAATACTGTACCTTATACTATTTATTTGTTCTTAGGTTGGAGAGAGGGACTTTTTATTCCTTTCTTCCTTTTTAAAACTCTAAAAACATAAGGTATGCTTCTGTGGGGGGGGGGGGGGGGGGACAAAGTGCAACACATGAAAATTGTACTGTATTTCTTTGATTTTTTTTTTTCTGGTTGCTTGAGCGTTTACTGTATATAATTTGTGTAAAATAAGAGAGAATACACAAATGAGTGAATACTCATTTGACTGAATCACACATGGTTGAATTAAGTTTTATATAGTTCAGATAAGCAGGAATGTGCAGGAAATTAATGTATGAATGAAAAAGAGATGGTTTTTAAATTGTGCAAGACAGTGTTATAACTGTTGTGAATATACAAGTGTTCCAATGGTTAGGGTTAGGTAAGGGGATTATGTGTATCTTTTATGTTGTCTGTATTCAGTGTCCTTTTGTCTTGTGTTGTGGTACTGTTAGGGAAAGGTATTTTAGTAATGTAATGTAATGTGTAGGGCAGGGGTAGATTTGCAGTTAAAAGTTAGCACACATGCATAAAGTGGTATGGGAGGGTTACCTTCTCACAAATAATCTCATATTAATGCATGCTTTGTTCCTAGCAACTGTAAATAAACTTTTCTAAAATACAGTTAGTGCTGATAGACTTGAACAAACAATTCAGCTTTGCTTCCCTCCTTAGCAGATTCAAATGTTCACTGGACAAAGCTACTGAATGCATTCACTGATGCAAATATTTAAGTTTTTGGAGTGATTTTGCATTGTTTTTCTTCTCCCACATCAAGAAACATGTGTACCATACAAAACCAGCCTACAAAGGAAACATGTAAATTGCTTGCTAACTGTTCACAAATTCCATCACTGACTTGAGTCTTCAAAAACAAGCAGAAAAAACTTGGCAGAATAAAGCTTGCAGATTTATGTACTGTTCACCAAAACACCAATACTGGTACATTAGTCTGTAGAAAGCTAATATTCTTCATATACAAATCCATATTCAGTTTATAAAAGTAACTCATTTTTAAACTAAAATTAAATCAGTCTCTTTTCTAGACAACAAACACCTAGATATCAAAAAGAAAAACTCTTTTCAAGTCTGTCGTAATATGTGCTGTGTATTTATACATTCCCCCCTCCTACTCAGTTGAACATTTAAGTACTGGTACAGCTTTCTCATAGTCTATATAAGTTCTCATATTGTAGAACTCTGCCATCTTCTATCACAGATCAAAACTAACTGCTAGTAGGTAAAAACAGCCACCTGTACTTGCTTAACAGTGGGATTTATTTAAATCATTGTTTATCCCAAATCAATTAGTATTATACACAGTGATAAACTCAAGAGAGAAATACATAAAATCTGTATGTGAGTTTCATTCTGATTTAGTTAGTAATCCAAATAGGTACTGGCACTAAAGGCTTATGACACCTAACAACAAATTTATTCCCTCCTCTAGGGATCCAGTTACCTGACTGTTGAAAATTTCCTAAAGTTAATTTAGATAACATTATCACTATTGCCGACTATGGATTCTGTTCCTCAATCAGCCATTTATTCAGTTATATAAGATAATACAGTGATTTGTACAAATCTTTGCTCTGAATGTATTTGAGCTTAAAATATACAGATTATACTCTACGTACTGCTACAAGATCATGACATAAAATAGACCACTGTACCACAATCCACCTACATTTATATAAATTAAATATAATTGAGTGCAGATAATTAGTTCTTTATATACCACAGGTCAAATCCTGTTAAATGTCCTGGAAATTGGTCTCATGAAAATTCTTCCATAGGCGCAGGACTACATGCATCCCCAAGGCTTACCTCCCAGTTCTTTAACCAGGTATTCAAAAAGTATATTCTAAATCGGTTAGCCATAACTGTGATCTCCCACCAAACATCCAGATCTTACCTTTAATAGCTCTTTAGGTTAAGAGCTAACTGTGTACCTGCCTGTCTGCTTGCTTACTTGCAGCTTTCTGACAATCTCTTTGTATACCACTTTGATAGCTAATTAAATCTTTATTATGAAGCTAACTGGTGTGAGAATATTTCTGTACTCCATACAGACATTTAAAGGCACATTCACATTCTCCATATCTAGCATGCTACAGTTACACCCTCCCAGCACAGGTATTTCTCTCTTCTGTTTGTCTATCCTTGTAGTTAATGGAATTTATACTTTCTAACACCTCTAATAGCCACTGCCTTTGGCCATACATTTGTTTTTCATGTTGGGTTAAATTCTGTAAGTTAAATATTCATATTATAAACTCACTGTTGCAGTTCCTGGGCTGCCCCCCGTGTACTACCTTACTATGGTTGAAAACAGTTGAAGCTTATGACATATCTATGACTGTGAATAAGAAATACATTAACAGCTGTTCCCAGGTTTTTACTCTATCTGCAACCACAACTTAACTCAACAATGAATTCAATGTTTTATTAAACCTTTCTACTGATCCATCAGTCTGTGGGTAATATGTTTGTGCCTCCAACATATGGATATATATTGGGGCAAGGCACTTTTATAACCAGGATGTGTTGGAAATTTCTGACATTCTATACAAGAACTACATAGGTCCTCTATATTTTTCAGTAGAATCTAATATGCTGAGATTTGTCCCTTACCAAGTGCATTCTCAATATGTGACTATGGGCTAGCCTTATTACAAGTGTCCCAATGGTTTTGACATTACTACCAATGCAAAATGTCTTCCGTAACCTTACCTAATGTGTAATAATGGTCAAATTGTGGTCAGAAGTAATGGGAACCTCCTGTTCACCATCTTCAGCTATAACCTTGGTTATATTCTCTTTTGCTCTGTTTAAAATACTGTTTTCCTGTTGTGCTTTTTATATTTATTGTGGCTTTTTTGTAAGCCCATTTGCTTGGGGTTATTTTATTCAAAAACCTTCCTTGATGAAGAAGGTGTAGATTCATCCCCAAACAAAGTTGCACTATAACTTCTTCCATATCTTCCCTGCAAAGAGTATTTTTAAAAACAAATCAACTCTTTCTGCTATCAACACCAACTCCCTAAGTTCTCTCGTTTTATATCTTATTCTTACTGTACTTCGTTGGAAGTGGACATCAACTTCTCACTTTCTTGGGAATGATCAAGATGGCTGCCGACTAGTTTAGTCCCTACTCCTTGAGCTCCTCACAGCTGTTTAACTTTTGGTTTTTTTACAACTTTATACCAATCTTTTTCCTCAGTTTTTTTTACTAAAAGATTTTATAAATCTTTTACTACGAATTTGGATTATTTTTTACTCTGGACTTCTTATCCTGGGATTTATTTTACCTCAGAACAATTTTGTTCTCTCTGCTGCTGGGACACCTGCTGCTCCAGTCTATTCCTGGTTCCTGAAATCCTGTCAATTGCAGTTCATCTCTGGGCATGGCTACAAAATCCAACTCCATGGAGACTCAGCCTACAAAGGCCAAATTTTCTTCAATACTCTCTCCTGAAAAAGATTCCAGTTCAAAAAGACTAAGGACATCTAAACAACCTACTGAAACTTCCAAAGTAAGTAATAAAGACTTAAATGATTCAAATTTCCTTTTAGACGAACTAAAAGTAGCATTAAAGCCTATCCAAAGTGCTAGCCAAAACTTTTCAGAACAATTTGCTGACTTTAGTAAAACTTTAAAGCAAATAAATGATAGAATGGATATGATTGAAAACAGAAATTCAGCTTTAGAGTTAAAAACAGATTCATTGGAAAGTGACCTTAAGTCTAAAGATAAGATTATTTCTGATATACAAGCTAAACTGTTGGATTTGGAGGCCAGGAGTCGAAGAAATAACATCATTATTCGTGGTTTGCCTGAATCTTATGACAATAAAAACTTGCTATCTGTGACTAAGAATATCTTTGAAACATTGTTAAACTGTGAAACATCTTCAAAGTCTATAATTGTAGAGAGAGCACATAGAGCATTACGTGCAAAGCAAGATTCTTCCACACCAAGGATTATTTATACTAAGTTATTAAACTTTCAGGATACTTTCCAGATCCTGGAAACAGCTAAAACTAAAAAACAATTCATATGGAAGTCTCACAAACTATCTTTTTCCCAAGATCTTCCTTCTCAAATTAAACTAAATAGACAAAAACTTGCCCCCTATTGTGCTGACTTGATAAAAGAGGGATAAGATTTCGTATGTCCTATCCAAATACTTTGTCTTTTACAGTTAATGACAAAAGGTTTGTGTGCTCAGACCCCAAAGATGCTAAAGACATTTTTCTTAAAACATTTAAAAAGCTTCCTGGCACTGTATCATAATATGTTACTGTCAATGGAACACAAAAGTGTTATTTTTCAGACAATATTTATAATATAGGATGTACATGTCTGTTATGACCTAATCCTATTTCACTTCAATAACTTGTTTTGAATTTTTTTTGTTTTAATTCTGATAAGTTTTAAATAATATTGTGCTATGACAGGCTTTCCAGATTTATAGATTTACTATAAGTGATAAAAACAGTCAAATAGTTATGTTTCTTTCATTTCCTTGCTTTGTGTGAAGGCAGTATACTAGTTTTTTTTAAAAGCTTTTAAATTACAGTCCCCTGTGTCAGTTATAAGATTTATGGAAGGAGAAACCGCGCCTCTCGAAACTCTTGAAGGAAAAATCTTCTGCTCATAGCTTCAGCTGCTGTTCTACATGATCGCGCACCCACTACAGACTCTCCGAGATGGATGGTGACATCATCATTTGTTGCGAAAGCACGACAGCTTCGCATACACAATTGCGCTTGTTTTCAGCATGTATTCAGCATCAGGAATGTTTTATTAGGACTTTCTATCATTTACAGTGTTCCTCTTCACAAGCGAAGGATGTTTTTAAGTTTAAATATGTCTTTCTCACACTTTACATTCAGCGATCCTACACATGTCTCTCTCGCTCCAAAGCGAGCAGTTACCTTCATGCATTAGGATGGAAATTGTTCTTGAAACAAATGAACAGGTTAGTTTCATTTATTACAATTCCAGAAAATGGGTAAAGAAGAGAACATATATTTTCCTACAAAATGTTGTTTTTTATGTTATCTTGATAGATGCCAAAATGTTTAAATAGACAAGTATTACACTGTACACCTGTTCATTTGAGAAATTCATGCATTTTTTTTCAGAAGTTTGATAAGGGGACTGCAGTTGGTGGTTTTGTTATAGAAAGCCTTTACACAAATGTAATGCTTGGAATGGATATCTTTAAATGTTATTAGCTAAACTTACCTGTCTATATTTAAACTCCTTGATTTTTTGAGTTTAGCCTACTTGTTTTTGTTCTATTTAGATGTTATAATGAGTATATTTATGAACACTGTGTTTTTACATCCTGTTTGCTGTATTGCTTTTATATTTTAGAAGGACAGTTTAACTATATAATTTAACAGAGCCATTAGTATAAGTATTCTAAAATTTATTTAAATCCATATGAAAGTACATTAATATTCATTTAATCTAGTGTACATACTGTAGTTTAAGGTACTATCCAATAGTTCTTATTTGTATTTATCTTTGAACATTAGATGGCCAAAACCTATTCAATTTATAATATATCATTGTGAGCAGATGCTATATTACTGCTATTTAGACAGTTAGCTTACATCTATATTGAATTGTTTTTTTAGAGTATGGTCGCTTGGAGGACAGTTTATGCTTTATTTGAACTATAGTTAAATGCTCATTCTATAGTTATTTGAGTTTTTTATCACACTTATTGTCTATTTGACTACTGGAAAAAAGTTACTAAGCATTAAAGAGTGTTTATTGGATAGTGCATGATTTTATCTGTTTAGCAATGTTTATGGCTTTTTTATATATATGTATATCTAAAACATCACCTTATATATGATACAACTATCCCTAGATTTCTCACTGTTTTGTTTACATATATGATAGTGTTATTAGATGGGTTTCTTTATATTTATTTACATTACCTAACATATGTTGTTTTAATTGTAATACTTGTTATGCCGTATTGTTTTAGTTAATCAAAATTTATTCTATTTTTTCTTCTTCTTTGAAATACTTGAGGAAATGCATTTAATCACTATAATTTTTACTTAATAATAGGAGCTTTTAGCTTAGTATTTCAAGTAGGGATTGAGTATGTTGGACATCTTGAATTTAGTTAGTCTTGTATATAGTTTTAGTAGTATTACTCTGGTTTTAATTTGTGTTAGGCTTCCTTTGAGCAATTTTTATATTAATCCGATGTTATTATTATTTATAATTACAACTTCTATCTTATTCACTTCTGATCTTCCTTTATCACAGGGTGATTGGTGGGTAGGCACTAGGGTTAGGATAAAGGATATTAATATACATTTTATTGCTCTTGAAAATTTTTTTTCTTTATTTTTCAGCAAATGATATTTGTTGACCCGATTGCATATTCAAATGCTGCTTTTTCTTTTTTTTCTTTTTTAAAGTATTATTGGATTTTTACTTTGAGTTCACCTTTATAGCATCAATAATGATTGTATGCCTTGAATATGCCAGTTGATATAATATTGGATTCTTGGAATGTTAGAGGTATTCAAGGCAAAGCCAAAAGTCATTATTATTTCATTTGATTTTTAAGTCACAGGCAAATATTTGTTTTATTCAAGAGACCCATATTCCGCGTCTTGATTGGAATAAAGAGAGAAATAAAAATGGATCACAAAGATAGTAGCTTCAGGTGACTCATCTAATTCCAGAGGAGTAGCTATAATCATTAAACAAAAATTCATGGGGAACATTATTGATGAGAAATTTGATAATGAGGGAGATGGTGCTTATTTACCACTTCTATTGTTGGTCTGGACAAACCTCTTTTAGTCTTAAACTTATATGGCCCATGTAATTCACAACATTTGTTCATTTTAAAAATTTATAATATTCTCACATCCTATAAAGACCACCATATTATAGTGGGTGGTGACTGGAGCAGTAATGAATCCAGTAATTGATCGATCCCATTCCACTGTTACTTATAATTATCAATCTACTATGGCCCTTAATGATTTGATGACGGAATATAATTTAATTGATCCACTTCACAATGTTAAAGTCTTAAATAAGAATGATATCTATACTTATTACTCCAAGTGTTACCGTTAAGTGGTCCAGATTGGATTTCTTTCTAATTTCTGATTATATCTCAAAATATATTTTGGATTTTAACATTGAACCTAGATTCTTTTTGGACCATTCAAGAATCTCACTAAAATTAAACATAAACTCTAATATTAAAAATAAAATTGACTTTAATAAGTGGTCTTTAAATAATAATTTACTGCTTAATGAAGATATTTGCAAACAATGTTCAGAAATCTTACAGGAAATGGAAAATAACCTGGGGTCATCAGACATTCCTTATGACATACAATGAGCTGCATGTAAAGTGAGATTAAGAGGATTATTTATTAGTAAAGCGGCTTTTTTCAAAAAGCAATACTTTAAGAAAGAGGAGTTCTTAAAATCTAGAATTTTTTCCTTGGAAAATCATCTTAGACTGAATCATGACCCTACTATAGAAAAATAAATTCTCGACTGTCAGAAAGATTTAATTTTGCTTCACCAAAATAATCTCTCTTTAGCTGAACAAAAATTACTTGCTTCATATTCAGAATGGGCCCAGGTTCCTTCTAAATTATTAGCGAGAATTATTAAAGTTAATTTTGAAAGACCGAAAATCTCATCTTTATCTTATAAAAATAAATTATATAACACGGATGAAGAGATAATTCAGCTATTCACTTCTCTCTATACTGATTTATATTCAGGTTCTTCTAATTCAGTTAATGATAATCACTTAAAAATCTTTTTAAATTCTCTACATTCCCTAAATTAAATGATAGTCAACAAAAATTACTTTCTGCTCCTATATCGTTACAAGAAATCTCGGATTCAATTGATAATCTTAAATTGGGAAAATCTCCTGGTCCAGATGGTTTTACTCCAGAATTTTTCAAAACTTTCAAATTGGTAATTCTTCCCTTTCTTCTCAAAGTATATAATTATATAAGAGTTAACGATATCTCAGATATTCATTGGAATACATCTAAAACCATCCTAATTCTAAAAAATAATAAAGAAAAATCTGACCCAATAAATTATAGACCCATTTCTTTAATAAACGTAGATATTAAGATTTTATCATCTATTTTGGCTAACAGATTGAAACAGATTTTACCCTCAATTATTTCCCTAGATCAATCAGGTTTTATGTCCCACAGACATGCTTGGGATAATACTCTGTCCTTAGAGTCTATCATTCATCTCATTAAAAAATTCAAACCCTATATATGCTCTGATCATTGATGCATCAAATGCCTTTGACAGAGTCTGTTGGAACTTTCTCTTTCAAACTATGTCATGTTTCAATATTCCTTTATTCTTTATAATTTTTTAAAAGTTTTATACAAAGATATGTTTACTAGACTTTACATTAATGGTCAATTTTCTTCTCCTATAAAGATTACCAGAGGAACAAGACAGGGTTGTCCATTGTCTCCCTTTCTTTTAACATTTATTTAGAACCTTTGTTGTTGTATATTATTCAAAATACTTTTCATAATGTCCCCAGAATTCTTAATACCAAAATTCATTTTTCAGCTTTCGCTGATGATCTAGTTATTTACTTCCAAACTCCATTATCTGATTATAGAAAAATAACAAACTCCATTGATTACTTCTCTTGGTTTGAATTATCTTTTAAATTCTTCTAAAACTCATATTTTCCTTAAATCACTTAGCACATAAATCATTTTTGTTTTCAGATCATCATTTTCAGTTTACTTATAGTATAAAATATTTAGGTATCAATTTAGAACACAATAATAAATCTTCTTTTCAAAATAACATCAATAAAGTATGGAATTCAATATTATCTGATATGGACAGATGGAAACATCTAAACCTTTCACTTTTATCAAAGGCGGCCATAATTAAAATGAACATTCTGCCTAAATTCCTTTACCAGTTCACATCATCTGATCAGATAATTCCAAAATCTTTTTCTGAGTCTGTAAATAAAGCTCTGGCAAAATTTTTATGGTTCCCTAAATCTGTTAGAATTTCCTATTCCAGATTGTCAATTTTGAAGGACAAGGGTGGTTTAGGCCTTCCTAATCTATATCTCTATTATTTGATTGTCTCATCTAATAAACTTCTCACCATATCTAATTTCAAGAATATTTCTTATACAAATCATTCTTTATGGATAAAATTATGGTACAATTACATCATTTCAAAAAATATAAATCCAGAAGCTATTCCTTTTATCTCTTTGGATAGTTTATTTATTAAAAATATGTCTACTGTAATTAAACAAAAGATTAGAGCCTTCCAAACCTTACTCAAACTATGTAATCTAGAAAAGATTTCTCACCTTATTCAACCAATTCATCTAAACCCAAATATAATGATAGACAACAAACCCTTTAACTTAACAAAATATCCTTTAATAAAAATTTAAAAGTTAGAGATGTTTTGAAATATCTTGACTTATCTTTACCCGATTGGCGTAAAATGTTGAAAGTAAATTGGAACTATTCACCAATCCTTAGTCAACTAAGAGTAATAATTAAAAACAAGTTTTTATGTTTAGACCACATAGAACTACAAATGAAAAACCTCGACATGATTATCAAAATACTTTCCTCATCAGATAAAATGCTCTCAAACTCTTATAAGTTAATCAATAGCTTAATAATGGACCATAATTGTCTTTTATCAAATGTTTGGTTAAGTTATAACTCCCAATTGTCAGAGTCTCAGAAACTTTTGGCCATTAGATATACAAAGGAATTTATCCCTTTTAAAAAATGATCATATACACAATTAATGATTAATAATGACGCCTACTATACCCCATACAAATTAAATAAATTTAACCCAAGTAAATCCCCATCATGTTCATGTTGTTCTCACCCCAAGCAGACCTTCTACATATCTTATGGTATTGTCATTTTTCTCACAGATTATGGACCTCTTTGAAAGTCAGATTGCAGAAAATGGGGTACCAAAAGTCTACATTGTCCTGGGAACTTGCTGTTCTTCATATTCCATTAATTCATCTTTCAAAATTAGATATTCATGTTATCATTTTTATTTGCTCATTACTAAAACTTTACATAATACAAAATTGGCTGGATCGAACCAAACTAAATTGGGTTACTTTCCAGAAAATGGCTTTTTCATATATTGATGCTCAAAGGCACTTAGTTAGAAGTCCAAAAAAAAAGCATTAAAAAAGTTAGTGTTAGAAAAAGTCTTAAATATAATAAATAGTTAATGTTAAAATTTTTTTTTTTTTTTTTTTTTTTTCAGGTTGCCTAACTTGTATATAGTGTACATATTGCGTATTGCTTTATTACTTAATAATATGTTAAATCTCCTGAAGGATTGTTTTCTCATCTATGAGTTGAAATATGTTTATTTATACCTAATGTTCATGTATAAAACTTCTAACTGTCTTGTTATTTATATTTTTAATAAAAAATTTTTTTTGAGAAAAAAAAACTTCTCACTTTCTTTTTCTTCCCTATGCTGCTCCCTTAGTATAAGGAATATGTCAGTATCATTAGTTTTTGCCTTTTTTCCTTTGTTCATAGATTCCCGCTGCTTAAAGTCTGCACTATGTTGCATTCTTTATTTTACACTAGCAGAAATGCTAGGGACTTTGTAGTCTCCTGCTTAACTCACTTTCTACTCTCTTTGTTCCGAAGGCCCTCACTCATGTATTTTTTTCTTTTTCTATGGCCGTCTCAGTTTGTGTGCTAATACATACCTCTCAAGTGTACCTCATTATGAGTAATTTACCTCATTTGGGATCTTAAAAAGGTCATGTTCCTTGAAGTTCCACATTGAAAGGGTCTGTAACACATTCAGTGTTAGGAATTATTTTAAGTGAAATCCATGGTAAATAGAAATGAATTGGGTCTATGTTAAATCATCAAACGCTTAAAAAAGTGAACAGTGATTTATCAAACCCATGTAAGAAAAAGCTTACAATCTCGAACGCATAGAACAGTGATTTTTTTTTCCCCAAGGGAAAAAAATCACTCTTACACACACAAAAAAAAAAAAAATATATTGTGTTTTCAAGTTCAATCAAGACGCATTCAAAAGAATGCTTCTTTGATCATTTAATAGGAACCCAATGAATCATATTAATTCATTAAAGGATCTTCTTTATAAGTAAAACCAACATATTTTAACCAGCCTATGACCTTCCTAGCTGAAGTTATTAGTAAGCCATTAGTGTATATTTTCCACAATCTGCCAATTTGTTCCACATTATGAGGGCTAGTGTTCCTCATTTTGGATGTGGAAGGTTGAGAGCTACGTTTTTGTATTTTTATTCTGACCTTTACCTTGTATTCATTTTACTTTAGAATTTCCTGTTGTTTTTTTCTTAATTTTTTATACTGACATTTCCTATAGTTTTGGATTTCCATTGCTGTACCATTTGGGCATACTTCTAATAAAAAAACAGGATGATTTTTCCAATCTAACCACAACTAAATTGTGGTTCTGTTGTAATTTCTATCCCAGTTCCTTTCTCCTAGTTTTGGTTGTGTCTGTATAACTGCCAGTGCCTTGCATTTGCCTAATTCTTATACTGAATGGGTGTACACAACTGCTGTTCTACCTCTATCTTAATAAGATTATCAGCCTATCATGTTATCTCTGTGGATTGCCCCTCCTCCCATGTATTCTGTTGTGCTTTAACATGGGAAAATCTTTACCTAATAATAAATCTTGAGTTATATCAGGGGAAACATCCATCCATGGAAAACATATGTTTCCAAAGAACTATCAGAATGACTATGTGTGTAAGGGAATACTATTTTCTGTAACAGTATATGCATACTACCTTCATTATTGATTGCCACTAGTTTCATACGTGCATAACAAGGGAACTCAGACAAGAGTTATCATACTTCCAAGGGATATCAGAGCTTGAACTTCCCTTCTTTCTAAAAACACACCATCTTTGACTACTTTTGTTGTAACACAATGAAAGAAGGCTGACACTATTATCCTAGATGATGGAGCAATGACTGCTAAAGCACACATTTCATTTTTTTTGTCAGTCATTTACCTCAGTGTTAATTATACAGAGCTGAATAATGTGACCCCTCATTCCACATTTATAAAAAGTGAATACATTACTTGCTGCTTTTTATTTCATAGTAGTACATTCCTTATTATAGTGCAAGTCTTAGATACTCATTTTAAGCATTGCTTTACTAATTAGTACAATATCTGCTACAATTATTAACATATCAGAGTACTTGGAATCACTTTTCATTCCCCATTTTTTATTTTACTGGGCTTTATTGTTGCTGTGCTGTTCATGGTAGAGTCTTAAAATATGCTTTATGTCTTACATCTGAGCATTTAATTATCTACATTAAAAGTCTGGTTATGACATTTTTTGTTTCTACCTCAGGAATTATATCAGCTAAGTCTAAAACTTCTATCATAAGCTTAACATAGGTAATGCACTGTATTCCATATCCACATACATTTACAGTGCCTCTCATATCAGCTTGAATAACATGAATCAAACCAGGTTTGCTTGACTACAGTTCTTTGTTTCAGCATATTTCTATAAAAGGAACGTACATCCAAAGTGTACACGCACATGTACCAAACCCATTCTACCTGTGTCTCAGATATCACCAGTAAGCATTTTGTGGCATCCTTAATAAAGAATCATATAAAGTTTAAAAAATGCAGACTTACTATAATGGGAAAGTGATGTATAACAGATTTTACCTACCCTCAACAGTAATTTTAGACAAATCGTTCTTGCCAGGGCACAAGCCGTTCTTAACATGGTTTAAGTTTGTCTTTTCACTTTTTGTCTCCAGGTTGAAATATGTGTGGTATAAACTGTAGGAGTTTACATACTGATATTATGAAAGAAAAGAAATAAGGAGTTGTTAAAAACATCTCAGGAAATTTTTGGACATGTAAAGTTGGCATATGTCTTTACAAGTGCTGCATATTCTGGAATCATGCTTGTATGCAACTAATAGGGGAAAAAATCCACATTACCCACATATTAACATAATTTGGTATGCATGTGTTTTGTAATAGAAATATAAGTACTCATCAGAGAAGCAGGTCAAAAATGATTCTACCATCAGTCCATCAATGAGGAGTATAACACTTGGAAAGGGGGGGACTGATGTGAATAATTAGAGTTTCTAGAGAATGAGTGCACATTTTTTAAGCTTTGTGCCATTTAGTGATAATTCCATTAATAAAAACATAAATGGGAAAGCATTTGTTTGCAAAAAAGATCTGAAGACTTATATATGAGAAATTATAAACATCTTATCTATAAGCAGGCTTATTTTTGATATACTTGGTTTGGCCATCTCTTCATGACAATCTAGTTTGATGTTTAGTGTTTAACCAATACGAAATCCCAGTTGCAAAGCACATGATCCCTCTGACTGAAGCAACCATGCATTTTATTAACATGGATATAAAATGACTTATTTACTTTTTCTAGGGTGAGGTGCATTCATTTCAAGCCTTTTCGCAACAATCTCAGTTTTTTCCAGAAAATATATGGCAGAGTCATTTGTATTCTGCAGTTTATTTGCAATGCATGAAAACAGAATCATTCTGCTTTCTCAGAAGAGAGAGAATAAAGTAAATCTAAGTTGGAAATAATATTATTTTGTATTAGCAAACAGTTTTAATAAAAATATACATGAGCTGTGCTTCAGCAGACTTTACATGCAACTGATTTTATGGACTGTTTAGTTCTTATTTTTGAAGATAGTTACTCAGAAATATGCCTATTACTTTAGTCACTGGGCTTTGTAAATTTCCTTTGATTTGCAAAAGTTAGCTTAAAATGTATATAAGAAATGATTTATAGTCTAAAACTTGTTGGGAATGACCACGGAATTATTAGTTCTTTCTCAGAGTGCTGCTGCTTGTTTTGTAAGTTCATCTCTTGTCAGCCATTTATTTTTCATTTAAGAGGTTACACATTTTGTCCATGATAATGCAGGAAAATTTAGGACTTCTGCAAACTTTCAGCCTTCTACTTTTGTAAGTAACTTTGCTGTGAATTAAATATTATTTGCCTCGGTGGTGCCAGGATACAAAGAGGTTAATATAATGCATTGAAGCAGTAAAACTAAGATGGCAGCCATCTTGGCTGGAGTTAGACAGTAGTGCCCTTGATATCATACTACCATAAAGTAAATATATGAAACATAAGTGGACTGAAATTCTATTAAGTGTGTGATTCCATGTATCATCCAGAGAACTAAAAGTTCAGAGACAGAGGTTTGTAAAGATGTAATTAAACCATGGATGCTGTCAGCCAGTATAAAGTTATACCAGTGGACAGTTAATTACCAAAATCAGCAGAATATCGTTCTTGGACATCTGCACAGAGGAGGCAGAGAGCCTGCAGAAAACAAAGAGATTACAAAAGAAGATGACAAATAGCTCAGATAACTAATTGTGAAGACAGCTGGGAAAACTCTGAGCTGCTTTCCTTCTCGTTGTAACAGCTAGATATGTATTATCATCTGGCCTGAGCTGAAATTCATTTGGTGGCAATTTACCCATTACCACTGGCCAGATTATCAAACTGAAAGAAGAAAAAAAAGAGTCACTTATTATAGAAACAGTAATGCCTTCTAGGCTGGGCATTACTTGGCAAATAATATTCCTCAGAGGGGTGTTGACAGCTTCAATGTCACAGGCAGATAGCCTCTATATACCCAATTATTTTACCAATAATGCCCACATTGGAGGGAATTATTGCACTTAGATAATGGAATATTGTTTCATATTTGTTTTCATTAATGTATTACTATGTACTTTTTTGTAATTTTGATATAAAATAGTATTTTTGCTTAATGTTTAAAGGTTGCTGTAGCATATGTAATTGTTGACAAAAGTATTTAATGTTCACACACGAGTATGCACATTCACACACATATTTGCAGAGGTACAGACAGATTCACACATGCACAAATACAAAGAAACACACACACACACACACACAGTAGGCAGGCAGGCATATAGTTAGCTCTTAAATTACAGAATTATTAAATGTAAGATATGGAAGTGTGGAGTAAGAAAGCCCAGTCAGGGCAAACTTTTTCAGAATACCTGCTTACAGAACTGGGAGATAGACCTTGGGGATGCCTGTAGCCTTGATTTTTTTTTCAGGGCATAGAATGTCCTGGAGGATCTATGTGGACTGAACATTGTGATGAGAAGTAACTCAGTTACTGTTTGCTTTTTTGATTGAATATGCCAAAGATGTCTCATTGTGATCACATCAATGAAAAAAAAATGCAAGTAGTGGAAGGCATTGCACCCCCCCCCCCTTATGCCTCCCTATTGTCCCTGCTTTTGGCTCATATTTGTGCTGCGCCCCTAAAAAGTTTTTGATTTTTCTGGTAAATCATTAAGGATTATAGTCATTCAATAAAGGTAGAAATCATAGTTTCAATAATATTTATTGTTTAGACAATCTAACTACATATTGCTCTATCCTTTTTATAAAAAAAATTATGGTTATATTTAAAAATTGTTCCTAGTTTTAGGTCATGCTCACCCGTTATTGTTGCTTTTGCCCAGAGTTCTTGAGCAAAGAAGTTGAGAGGTATGTGTTCCCTCTTTCATTCACTCACTCTTTCCGTCTGTCTGTCTGTCTCTCCCCTTCACACACACACACACACACACACACACACACACACACACACAGATATATACAGATCCAGCAAATACAGGTCATAAACACATTGTCCTATCCAGTTCACTTTAAAGACCATCTATATTCTATGGTTAATAAGAGGTGATCTATGCCTGGTATACAGGACATCCAAGCTCTGATGGACCTTTTGCACAACTGCAAAATGAACAGCATCAGAACCGCTAGATGCAATAATTTCATTTTTTCTTGTGGCAAAAATAAAATATCTTGATGAGACAGATATGTGTTGTAGAGGATCCCCATGCAGTGAACAGGGTCCTCATTAAAATGAAGCAGAGTGCATCTGTAACCGTATTTTAGCATAACCTTGACCAATGCATGGGGAAATCAGTTTTCACTGTGTGATACTTTAAACTTCCTGTAATGGAGGCCCATGGGATACATGCAAATGACCTCTTAAGAACATCAAGTATTTCAGCTACATGCCTTCTGCATCTCCATGACTTTTTACTTTTTAAGTGTTTTTGGTTGTATTCAGACCAACAAAGCCAAATCACACTAACACACAAACCAAAGGGTTGCAAAATGGTCATTATGAAAACTGCAGGTTGGCTGGGCTTTCTTGCAGTTTTTGCTGAATGGTTTATATGTGTGACCTTTTTACTCTTTGGATGTTAGTTGGGGTATTTTGCAGGAACCTTATTCTTTATGAGCATCAGCTGGGTTTAAAGACCTTGTCTTTCTGAAGTATAGCCAAACTATCCACTTAGGCTGTGCTGATGTAGTCAATAAAAAGGCCAGAACGTGCATGTCCAAAGCAAGTGGTGTTTGGCTTTATTTGCCTGAATGAAGCTAATGAAACTCAAACTCTTTAGGCATGAAATGCACCAATGAAGCTTTACAATGAATGGAGCAGTGCAGTTTCAGTAAAGACAATAGAGTTCCTTTTGTTGGTGGGGTGGGGGTCCCTCTACACTCATACAAGCCTTTTTAAATATGTTAAGTCTCATAACTGCACAGGAAGGTTAGACACAAGCTATGTTAATACTTCACTGGATGGGAGATTTTGAGCGATACAACTCTTTCACAGAATGACAATAGCAACTAAACTAAACATCAAAACATAAAAAAAAACATATTTCCTAAATCCTAAACAATCGGGCATCTAATAAAAAATTGAAATGATATTTTGCCAAATGACAATAGCAACTAAACATCAAAACATAAAAAAAAAAACATATTTCCTAAATCCTAAACAATCTGGCATCTAATAAAAAAATGAAATGATATTTTGCCAAATAAATCATTAAAAAAATTATACCTTCATTGAAACAGTCAATTGAATTATTTACACCTGTAAACCTGATGTTGGTCAAGCTGGCATTAGTACAAGGGAACAAGTTTACTAACGATTCAGATATACTATGCATGGGTCAGGCCACAAGTTTACTAACGATTCAGATATACTATGCATGGGTCAGGCCACAAGTTTACTAACGATTCAGATATACTATGCATGGGTCAGGCCACAAGTTTACTAACAATTCAGATATACTATGCATGGGTCAGGCCACAAGTTTACTAACGATTCAGATATACTATGCATGGGTCAGGCCACAAGTTTACTAACGATTCAGATATACTATGCATGGGTCAGGCCACAAGTTTACTAACGATTCAGATATACTATGCATGGGTCAGGCCACAAGTTTACTAATGATTCAGATATACTATGCATGGGTCAGGCCACAAGTTTACTAATGATTCAGATATACTATGCATGGGTCAGGCCACAAGTTTACTAACGATTCAGATATACTATGCATGGGTCAGGCCACAAGTTTACTAACGATTCAGATATACTATGCATGGGTCAGGCCACAAGTTTACTAACGATGCAGATATACTATGCATGGGTCAGGCCACAAGTTTACTAACGATTCAGATATACTATGCATGGGTCAGGCCACAAGTTTACTAACGATTCAGATATACTATGCATGGGTCAGGCCACAAGTTTACTAACGATTCAGATATACTATGCATGGGTCAGGCCACAAGTTTACTAACGATTCAGATATACTATGCATGGGTCAGGCCACAAGTTTACTAACGATGCAGATATACTATGCATGGGTCAGGCCACAAGTTTACTAACGATTCAGATATACTATGCATGGGTCAGGCCACATTCTTAAGTACTGTGTACAGTTCCAGAGGCCATACAAGTGGAAAGACAACCAGCTGCTGGATGGAGTTTGTGGAAATTCAGCAGAAGAAAGCATCAGGCGGTGAGGAAAAGAATATGACCAGAATAGAAGAGCTAAAGCTATTCTTACTACAGACTTGAAGAATCAAAGGAGATATGATATGAGGGCACAGAATGATAGCAGGGAGATGTGAATTGCTCACGTTGAACACAGATGTCAGAGATAGAAGAGGGGGTATAGATGGCAGATTAAAAGGACCAGTTTTATTGCCTCACAGCAAGAGGTTTCCGGTTCGATTCTCGGCTGGGATGCCTTCTGTGTGGAGTCTGTATGTCCTCCCCGCATTCACGTGGGGTTCCTCTGGGTGCTCCAGTTTCCTCCCACATTACAAAGACAAGCATTTCTCCCCAGGCCTCCGCTGAAAAGTGGCTTTGTTCCAAGTCTGACTTTCTCGGTTGACAAATGTTAAATAAATTAAATAAATAAAAAGTACTATATCATATCCCAAAGTAAAATAGCATATCTTTACTACTTTCATAGTTTTGTAGATGATTCGTTATGTAATACAAAAGAGAATTCCTTTACTAGAGTTCATAGTGTAGTGTAATATTTATTATGTATTTATATTGCATATTGTATGAAAATTAGCAACTTGTTGACAGCCTTTCAATGATTAATCCTACAACTGTTTTTTGAATGTTTGATTGTACTGTTGCTTTCTTCCAGTAAATTACCTTGAATTATCCCCCTTTTTTTTAATATAGGTTGATCCTGCAAATGGTCCACTTGGATCAGAGCTGTACTCCATTCAACAAGTAAACAGATAAACAAGCAAGTAAACTACTCCTTGAATCCATGAAAGTAATTCTTCACAGAGAGAGGTATGGGTTTGTTGAGTGTGTAACAAAACTGATGATAAAATATTGATAGTTCATTTAAGCTTGTTTCCTGCTTTTCCTGTAAGTGGTCTAGACTGTTTGTAGGCTTCTGAGGCCCCCAAGCCTTTCTGTAGCTTAATTTTTATTTCTTAGAACTAGCCAGTTTTCTAGTTTCAGCAATCAAATCTATTTCTTTGAGCTCAGCATTTGTTAAAAACTCATTGTAAGCACTAAATAAGCTGCAAATTACTACAGCACTCAACTTTCCTCGCTTGTCTAGATTAAAGCAGTTTTTAGTACTTAATAAATAAGCACCTGTCCAGGCATGTCTAAAGGTCAGCTCCCGGTAATTTCTCCTGTTTACCTGATGAATCTGGGCATCATGGGGCAATGCAGCAATTGCCTCATGTACACAGACAATCCTCTCCTCCTCCTACCACCCAACACTACAACCTGTGAGAGATGCACTTGTATAGCCAAGCTGGAAACAAAGCTCTCTTCACCCAAGACTGGACTAGACAGTCAAGAGGAGAAGGTAAACACTTGCACCACACCACACTCATCACATAGTCCCTCAAAACCTACACCACCAAAACACAAACATAGAAACACAAAACACACACCTACATTCACGGAGGCTCTCAATAAAAACCTGCCCAAGCATCAGGGACCTCCAAAGCAGAAACGCAAGCAAACTCCACCCCCCCAACACAACCCAAATGACACATAGCCCACAAACTCAGTATGCCACTCAACCACAGCCCATAAGGCATAACAACGCACCCAACACTCTAGTCATAGGTGACTCTATAGTCAGGCGCACTGATGTTCCACTCACCAGGCTAAACAAGGAGAAAGTTACTGTCAGCTGCCTGTCAGGTGCCAGGATCCGCCATATAACGCACGCACTCAGGTCACTCCACAACAAGTGCAAATATGACACTGTCATTGTCCATGTTGGTGTGAATGACCTGAGACATACCTTCCTGGACTACAAGAAAAGAGACATGGAGGAGCTCTCCAATCTTGTAGCCCAGGCAGGTATGACCCTAGCCCTGAGTAGCATCCTGCCATCACCCAGAATGATACTACAATGCAAGGACAGTTCAGATTTGTAAAATGCAGATCATGTCTCCTTAACCTGATTGACTTCTTTGAAGCAGTCACCAAAGCCATAGATAAGGGTAAGGTGGTTCACATAGCTTATCTAGATCTCGCCAAGGCTTTCAACACCATTGCCCCCTCTGGAATTATAGATAAGCTCACTAAACTAAATATAAATTTCTATGTCACAAGATGGGTTGCCAACTGGCTCATGGACAGAACCCACACTGTGAAAATAGCAGACTCCAAATCCAACTTCAGACCAGTGACAGGCTCCAAATTCAACTTCAAACCGGTGACAAGTGGAGTACCACAGGGTTCAGTCCTGAGTCCTCTCCTGTTTATCTACTTCTCTGAAGTACAGGCTAACACAGAAGGTCTTTGGCTAACAAAGTTTGCAGATGAATGCAAGCTAGGAGCCATAATCAAAACTCCTAACGATGTGGACAAACTACAAAAGGACCTCATTGAGACAGATGCCTGGTGTCAAAGCCATGGCCTGAAGCTCAATGCCAAAAATTGTATTGTCATCCCCTTTGGTAAAAACTCTATACCCATGAACTACCACATAAGTGGTAGTCTACTTAATGCTGAAAGTGTAATAAGAGACCTTGGGACAAAGGTGGACAGTAGTCTCTCCTTTGATAATCACATCACCACAGTAGTCAGGAAATCCTTCTACATGGCTCACCTCATCACAAAAGGTTTCTCATCCAGAAAAAAAGAGGTCATTGTTCCCCTCTACTCATCACTCATTAGACCCATTATACAGTACAGCACCCCTTTTGGTATGTACCTCACAAGACATATACAACAACTGGAAAGGCCACATAAATACCTCACAAAGAGGATTACTGGCCTCAAACAGATGCCCTACGCAGACCATCTCAAAAAACTCCAGCTTTACTCAGTCGCTTATCACCCACTCAGAGGCAATCTCTACCTAACATACAAAGCTATGTCAAACCCAGAGCTGTTGAACATGCTCCACTTAAAGAAATCCCAATCCCTCCAAGCTACATGCTCTAGGGACCTAAACCTTGTCACCACAATAAACAGAACATTCTGGAGGGATAGATTCCTGTCCCAGAGACTTCCCATACTCTGGAACAGACTACCTACCTATCTATGTCAAACAGAGCTCCTCACTAGCACTGTTCAAGAAAAATCTTGATGATTGGATGGGAAATAGGAAATTCAACCCAGGCATCACTTCTGTGGCTCAGCTCTACAGGGGCACAGGAAAATAATTTTCTTGGGTGGCGAAAGCCAGGGTACCTTTTTGGCTAGGCTTATATAGGCCATAGGGCTAATAGCCTAGTACCTACCTATGAACCTATAGAAGCAATCAATATAACATGGGTCAGATATAGCACAGTTGTGCAAGTTGCACTTACTCATAACAGTGGATGTTCAAATTCTTCACTGCTGCAGTGATTTTAAAAGATCTAACCTCTCCTACACAGTTACTCTGGTTGCCTATAGGCTAATCCCTTTTCCAGGGGAGTATAAAAGAAGCTAGAATTACTAAAAATCTTCAGGTCTTTATTGCTGGCAAAGATAAAAAAAGGAAATCTCATCCTGAAACAACCGTGACTACAGTAACCAATGAAAAAATTAACCAGAGCAAACCCCAACAACTTCAACAATAAAAGATGTAACCTACACATACTATGTACAACATGGGGGTGGTGGGCTGGTGAGGCTACTGCAGCTGTGAAAAATTCAAACATCTACTCTTATTGGTAAGTGCAACTTACACAACTGTAGTATGTTCATCATTTATCACTTCTGCAGTAACCTATGTTTAGATCACCAAAGCTTACACAACCTGGGCAGAGAAAGGGTAAGGGTCCTTGAGCCCCTTGAGTATGATCATTGGAAAGACTTCTCTGGACCAAGAGGAGGAATCCAGTTTGTAATGCTTTGCAGTTGTATAGCTGGAGGACCAAGTTGTTGCCTCCAGAATGTTCTAGAGTCTACTCCTTTCTGGTATGTTGTTGAAGAAGCTGAAGTCCTGGTTGAAAGTGCCCTAACTCTGACTGCAATAGTTTTACTGTGGTAGAAGTAACAATACGCAATAGCAGAGGATGACCATCTGGAGATAGTCTGTTTAGATACAGGTTGACCTTTCTTTGTCCCAGTAAAGGAAATAAATAGCTAGTCAGCTTGCATATGCACATCAAAGGTATGAAGAAATTGATTCTTTTGTTTATTGGATCTCGATAGAAAATTGGGAAATTCATGGCTTAATTCAAAGTGAACTGTGAGACAACCTTTGGCCTGAATATGGGGTTAGTCCTCATAAGTGACTCTATCTGGATGGAAATCCAGATAGGGTTCCCCCACCATGTGAACTTGCAAGTCAGATACCTGTCTATCAGATGTCGGAGCAATGGTTAGAGCTGTTTTCCAAGTAAGGAACCTTCAGTCAGCCAAAGAGCCAGGTTCAAAACATGACAATGTCAGTTTCTCCTGCAGAATACTGAGATCTGAAAATGGAGGCATTTGTTTGCTAGGGGACCTCATATGTAACACTCCTTTCATAAACTGTTTGCCCACAAACAATGAAGAGAAGGGGATCCATGGACAGACAAGCTGAAATAGGCAATGGATGCCCTTTGAGAGAAGCATATGAAAGCCCAGATGATAGTAATTTACACAGATATTTAAGCACCAGGAGTTCAAACTCCCTATTGAGACCCTTGTTATTGGCAAGGCACAAACATTAATTTTCCATTTGTCAACATATGCTTTCTCATAGCAGGCTTTCTTTCCTTCTTTAGTACCTGTTGCACATCATCATGAAAAGGGTAACTAAAAGTTATCAGCATTCAGTCATCCAGGCAGGCAGTCAGTTGCAGTTGCTTGATGTCGGGGTGTATCAAACTCTACATGTTCTGTGTGAGTAGATTCATTCTGTGAGGAATCTTGTGGCAACTGCTTTTGGCCACTTCCACAAGAAAGATGAACCAATTTTGACTCAGCCAAAAGGAAGTCAACACATTAATTTTTTGGTAAGCCTTTCTGAATCATCAGAAATAAATTGGAAATTAGAGAAAAGGGAAGAAATACATATAAGAACACCCCTGACTGGAGAATGAGCATCTCTTTTCCAAGCTTGCTTGCAAGGATTCCATGAACAGAATTTGTCTACTTATCTGGTCTGCTTTGAAAGGAGGCAAACAGATCAATTTGAGGTGTTCAGCACATAGTGATTAATTCCTAGAAACCCCCCAAACTGAGTTTTCACTGTTGAGGGTCTGTCCAGGATCTGATGAGTTTGATTGCCAATATGTTTTGCTCTGAAGGTATGTAAGAAGCATTAGAGTGTTGAAGAGCTAACTCCAAAGCCATCATTGTAACATAGCTGGAATGAATTGTTACCCCCTTGGTTGTTTAAGCACCCCATCACTGTGATTGTGTCCAAAGTCACCTGAAGAAGGACTGGTTGCCAAATATGATGTAAAGCATTTACAGTTTGAATCACACTCTTTTAGTGACATTTATGTGCTTTTATCTTTCTGAATTGTCCAACAGGCCTTGCCATTTTACTTCCACAGAAACTGCACCCCAAGCAAAATTTGAGGATTCTGTCAAGTCTGATTTCTTTGGAGCAGAAAGAAAGAAAGGGGAGTCATGGACTGTAACCCATCTGACCCCCCACCACTGTATTTGTGGGTTTATAAATCCCAGCACTGGGATTTGGATATCTAGGGTTTAACAAGCTTTGTCCACATATTTTTTAGGAACCACTGAATCTTTCTCAAGTCTAACCTGACAAGTGGGATCATAGAAGCCATAAGGCCTACAATTCTGAGGAATTCTCTCTCTGAAGCTCAAGTCATATGAGAAATGTTCAGGAATACTACATACCAATAAGTTTTCACTTTGCCTTGAGGTAAAACGGCTTTTTGCATGAGTGTTTCCAGGGCTCCCTTAAAACGATATCCTATGTGATAGCGCTAGAAGGATTTCTGTATTTTTATCTGAAATCCCAGATGGATTAGGAGGCATGAAACCTTTGATAAGGATTCCTGGCATATGAGCAAAAACTCTGCACAAATGAGCATGTTGTCTAAATAAAATAAAATGTGCAGTGTGCAGAGAGGGTTCACTGGAACTAGGCACTTGTAAATACTTTTGGTGCATTAGCTAGACCAGAAGTAATGCAGCGAATAAATAATGTGACCCAGATGCATACAATCTTAGGATTCTCCTAAATTTGTTTGCTATTGGAATTTGATAGTAAAGATCCTTGAGTTCTAAGGTTATCACATCACAGAGGTCTGGGAGAAGGACTAACACTGACTGGAGGGACAGCATCTTAAATTTTGGAGCTCTCACAAAGAGACTGATGAAAGTGTGATCCAAAACTCATGTTTGCTACTTTGGAGAGACCAGACGTATTCTGGAATGAAAGTGTTCTGCAGAAACATCTTCTATGACACCTGCTTCTAACATGTGATAGATCACATGAGGAAAGAAAACTCTGCTTGGTTTGGAGGGTGAGGGGGAATTTCCATGAAAGGAGGACAATAATTTGTCCATTGGCAGCTGTAATTTTCCTGAATCACCTCTAAAACCCATCTCTCTGAAATTACTTGACATCAAGCCAGTCACTAAGGGAGAGATGATTTGAAAGTAGAAGAGAAATAAGGGTAGAAGGAGAAGAATGCTAAACAGGTCTCTGACACAGTCATTCTGAAGCTGGCGCCTGACCTTTTTATTGGGAAATCCCCTTGTTTTCCTCCTGGCATTTTTTCTTGGGTGTCTGCTTATTATGTCTTTTGGAATTAATAGAGGTTTTAGTGGGGAATATTTAGGGAGCTGAAAAATCATTGAAACTCTGTACATTAATATATGTCTATTAACCCATTGTTGAGTACCTGAGCAGCAATAGGCACAAATAAAATGTCTTGAGTCTAGAGAAGTCAGAATTTCTGACTTTAAATCATCTGAAAAGTTTTGATTAAGTACCCAAACAAATATTCTGAAAAAAGTAGCTGAAGTAGAAGCCCTTGAAACCGTATCAGCACAATACGAGTAGGCATATTTAGAAACTTTATACAAGGTAGACACAATCTGATTCATGTAAGGCCTTCCATTAGGGATCAGTGAAATAGAAAATTCTTCCAAGCTTTTCATGCACTTCAAAATGAATTCTTGTATGCTGCTTGTATTACTTTGTTTTGTAAATTTGAATCGGGCTGGAAGTTTTGTGTACTGTTACTATTGACAACTTACCTTTCTGAAACTGAACTCTGGTAGTTTGGGAATACAAAGGCTAATGTGGCAGAAGGAAAAAAAAACTTTCTTACCCTGCCTGCCCATCCATATCATCTCCTTGTTTCTTTGAATTAGGTTTGAGGAGGCAAGATACTTTTTTGCTGCTTGAGCCATAGGAGTGATGGCCTCAGGATCAGCTATAAGATGAGAATAAAGAAATGTATTTGCACATGAAACACCATACAATTTATCTCCTTCTTTATTGCAGGCAACATTTAATGCATATTTAAAAGCAGGCAAAATATGAGGAATGGGTGCCAAAACAGGGAATTCTTGTTCAAGTAAATCATAGTATCTGCCCAACTCGGGGAGGACACCTGTCTGCTCCCAAGCAAATACATCCCTCAGTTGGGAAATCATCTCAGAACAAAAGAAAGCTTCCATTGGTATTATGTCAGGGTCACCATCCATAGTATCAAAGTCTTGGGCCATAGAATCCTGGGGAGACATAAGCCTGTCTGTATTAAAGATCAGATCCATCTGAATTTTATCCTCTTCTTTAGAAAGAGGAGCAACAGTATTAGAAGAAGGCATATATTGTCCAGAGTTGTCTGACCATAATAACCCCCTGGATAGGGTAATAACATCATTCCTGACCCCTGGTCCATTGTGGCTGGAGATGCTAAACCACAGGAATTTCAGGAAATTAGTAACTGGTCTGAAGAGTCAGGAGATTCCACTGCAGAGTCAGCTACTATCAGTTGTGGACCAGTAGTAACCCACACAAGAGGCACAGGCTCACGTTTCAATTTTTTTTTTTTTTATTTTGTTTTTCGGAACATTAGGAGAAGGACCAGCAGGATTGGAGTAAGTATTCATTCTGTAACCAGTAAGCCAATTTGCCAATAAGGTATGCCTGAAGGAGTTGGTCAGATGCTAAGTTGTCACTAGTAAGAGTACAAAAACCTTCCAGCCCAATTCAAATTTACTGCACAACAAAGTAACACAAGCAGCATACAAAAATTCCTTGGTAAAAAGTTAGAATTAGATAAATTAGCTGATCTGGAAATTATGTAAAACATAAGCAATCTAAGTGTAAGCAGAAGCATTCACATAATATTCTGTTATTCTCCTGGCAAAAATACTTCTAGAATAACAAGAAACAATATTAATGTAGACCTTTTTGGCACTAAATGGCAGTCGGATCCTAGAAGGTAATCCGTAGAAAGACGGTAATGGCAATCAAGGAACGTCTGTCGACATGCGTGAAAAGTTGTTATTGTTAAAGTGACATAACGCTATTTGTGGCGCAAAATAATAAAAACACTAAAAAATATTCAAAATATAATTTATGTTTATAAGGAGTCCCCAAAAGGGGTCTCATCTGTTTGACAGGAAGGCTTGTTCAGCAATACGACTAGATAATACACCATGGTAAACCTTCACATGTGCAGCTTTTTTCTCATAATAGGAGCCATCACATAATGATAGATCTTTGTCCACTGGGCAGAGTCAGTGACTAGTCCACATTGCCTTTGTGAGCTTTTATTGAATAATGCTACTGACAACCATTAATAATGCTACAGTACTTCACTGTAAGATATCAACCAATAACTATTAACTCAAACGCCATTTGGCATAACCCAGCATGTTCCAGCTGACCTTTGCAGGACAGAGTGCATAATCCAAGCTACCTCAGACCTGGTGACATACCCCATTAATTCTTCCTTCCCAAGCCATATACCACTTCATGTACCACCAGTCAAACTGGGTCCGACTTAAGAAGAACCAAGGTCGCTGAAGAGCAGTGTGGGAAATCAAGGGGGAGTGAAGCCATAAGGCTGTTGCCATCTAGGCATGTGTCATATCATTCTCCCCAAAAAGCCAGCCTCAAAACTTGGTACCATAGGTTGTGAAAGAAACAAGTTAATACTTGAATTCTTTAATGGTAAAAACAATATCTAAATTAAATAAATTGAAAGCAAACTTGTTCAGATGTACATTGTCCATATCATAAAAATCAGAGTCCAGTCTGTCAAGATCTAGGTGTTGAATTAACTGGAATTCATTATGATGAGATGATACCCGTGAAACTCTGACTGATGAATCATCTAGCCCTCTCAATAGAGATGGACCTTCTAGCTCCTTCCAAATGGATTCTCAGTATGATGGAAGACCAAAACAAGGCCAGGTTCAGATATAATTGTTGTAGCTTGTGCATATCAAAAAGTATTTTGGCTAATAGGATTTTCTTAGGAGCTCAAACCAAGTCATTACCCTTGAGGTGGATTACCAAAACTCTAGGCAAGGCTTCCCAAACTGTGATTTGATGCCAGATCTCCCAAAACTGAAACCAATGTAGGCCAGGAAAACCAAATTATAATGCACTGCCCATTTGCTAAGATAAAAGGAACCTGAAAGTCCAGCCAGGTGAACCAAAGCTTGCATTGTAGCTGTCAATATAAGAATGCCCCAAGAGCTGAATAACCTCCTTTCCTGAAACAGAAATAAAAAAAAAAATGAATGCTTTATGTAAGACAAAAAGGCATCATACACCCACCTTCCTCTTCTTTGGATTATTTTGACAGAATGCTCCTCCATGGCCAAGTTGAAGGTGAGTCCTATTCTGAAGAAATGTGAAGAATATTCTAGTGGATGCACCCCTGCCCCTACCAAGGTGTTTCTAAGTAGTAGGCTAATGTCCACCTAACTGAATGGCCTACCAGACACCTGTACAAAAACTAGGCCCAACCTACTTCCCCTAGTAATGATTTTATGTAGTGATCTGACCCAGTGATCTGGGCAAATAGCTAACACCTTTACCTTGTCTAATCGGACATGTCCTTTACAAGACTGATCCATCATAGATTTCTTTACTGATGTTTGTTTGTCTGTTTGTTTGTCTTTTGGATTTTTCCCAGTAAGGGGTCGCCACAGTGGAACTCCGGTTCACTAATGATTGGCAATAGATTTTTTTTACGAAATGCCCAAGTACCAGCTCAACGCCCAACCTTCATTGAAGGCATGCCCATTTATGCACGCATGTCTTTCGAACACTACCCAACCGCGGGGAGGACATGCAGACTCCACACAGAAGGCACTCCCAAGCCAAGCTGATAATTGAACGGGAGAACCTCTTGCTGTGAGGTAACAACTCTACTACTGTACCACCGCAGAATAGATTTCTTTACTGATATCATTATAAAATCTCTGTGAATAACAAGGTCTTCCCAACAAAGGCAAATGAGTAATTCACTGGCACTGAAAGCATCCATATACAACAATGATCTGAATAAAGCAGCTAAAGTAACAAAGGTATGAAAGCCAGACAGAGTCTTAAACATACCCAAAACAATGGAGGAAAGGCGTTGTCCCCCAATAGGCTTTCTGGAGTCCTGGAAAAACCCTTGAATATTCTCCAGACCCCTGATCAACCTGCCAATAAGCCAGTGGCAGGACACTTCCTGAATTACCAAAAAACACTCCAACCATCCTTAAGCTTCTAAATCCACCCAGAGAGTTTTGGGAGAATTGCCTATTCATTACCTGAGCGAATTTGTAACTGCAAGCTCCATGATCTGGAGCATGAGAGCAAGACTTGTAGAAGACTTTGAAAATCTGAAGAGATGAAGAATATGCTTTCCTGGTATTGCTGGCCCCATGACTGAGTAGAAGCAATGCTAGTATTCTTCTCCAGTTAGCCAAACTCCCACAGGAACTGTTATGCCCTTCAGATCTGCATGCTTGGCCAACTGGCAAAACCAGGAAAACTGAAAATGAGGAAGACTGTAAGCTATGGGGTTATGATGACCAGGCAGGTTTATGCTAGAGAAAGACAAATCAATATGTAAACTCAGCAAAACTAAAAGCCTGCTATCTGAGGCATTGTCTGAGTGGAAAAACTATCCTCCTCTTAGATAGCCTGTCCTTCCACTCTAAAACCACCATCCAGATGGGGAATATTTTGAGAAAAGTGATCTGTCCTCCCCTCCTCAGACCAATTCTCCGTCCATCTTTCGGCAAACAGCTGCCTTGGAAGTAATCTCCCATACCAGATCTCCCTCTGTCATCCATAAAAAGTTCAAGGTCACTGGAAGAAACCCAAGGGGAATGCCAGAATGACACCCTGTTGAATTGTTTCAGAAACATGAAACACAGCTGAAGGTCATCCTTAAACCATCTGGAAAGCCTTACAAAGTAATGTTTGGGCTTATTCCCTTTCAACAAGTCAGAGATGGACTGAAGAAAGGTCCTGTCTAGAAAGACTGCCCTACAGGCAAAGTTCAGCAAACCATGTAGCAACATGATTTCTCCTGTTTGAGCTTTGCCAGCCCCCAGAAAACTCCAAAGTACCTGCCAGACTTGCTTACAAGGCAGTGCTGAAAAGTTTTTATCCTGACTAGCTTTCTAAATTCTGAGCATTATTTTACCTCTGTAGCTGAAAAGAGGGTTATTTCAACTTGTAAAGTGCCAGTCTGAAGAATTGTAATGCTATGTTTTGACATTGTTTCAGATCATTGATTGAACCATGTCAACAAAGTGTGTGGAATTTTCAAGTGAGGAAATCCGAGCTGTCATGAAGTTCCTATTCCTACAGAAGAAAACTTCAAAGGAAATCCATGAATGTATTATGCGAACATTAAGTGACAAGTGCTCTTCATACTCCACTGTGAAGAAGTGGTATGCAACCTTTTAGCATGGAGATTTTGAGACCAAAGATGCAGCAAGGTCTAGAAGGCCTCAAACAATGTCAATTCCTGAAATTGTTGACCATGTCCATGAACTGATTTTGACATATTGGGAAATATTGGCTAAAGCAATTGCTGAAACACTACAAATATCCAGGGAACATGTTGGGTTTATAATCCGTGAGCAACTGGGTAAGCAGAAGCTGTCAGCCAGGTGGGTGCCCAAATGTTTGAATGAGGACTAGAAAAAACGTCAAGTGGACACTTCCAAGTTGATTTTGCATCATTTTTGTTGAACTGGTGAAGGACTAGTTACTGTTGATGAAACATGGTTACACCACTATGGCCCTGAGATAAACCAGCAGCCCATGCAATGGTGGCTCTCAGGCGCACCAAGGCCAAAGAAGTTCAAGATCCAGAAGTCAGCAGGAAAGGTCATGGCCATAGTGTTTTGGATCAGGAAGGTGTTGTAATGACTGACTAAGTGTGTTGAACATCTGGGAGAATTTGTTGAATAACTTGTAAGTTTCCTGGCTCTATGTCATTCCCTTCTTCATCGGGCTTATAAGTTTTCAGCACCCCCTCATAGCTTATTCAACGGAATCTTGAATGAGCTATCAGTGTTATCAATATCCTGACTACAAGTGGATGAATTTGCAGCTTGGCCACAGGCATTTGCCCTGATTAAAGGCCCAGCTAATACCACCCCTACCATCAATCCCAATGGTGGCCGGCTTATCTAACAAGGCACTCAGCCAAATATCAGGATGCCTTAACTCTCAGCTAAGGGACTCATCCATTTCTTTCAGTTTCCTAAAATGTTGATACCAATTCATCCATACCCCTTTGCCATGATGTGCCTCCCTTATAGCCACAAACTATGCTAGTAATGGTAGGGCTTGACTGGGGTCTTGCTCAATAATCACTGCCATGAACACCAGAAAATCCAAGTATCCCAGTCCCTAACTGCTCATCTGGCAGCTGCCTTCTTCATGATGGCCACCAAAGCCACCACTGAGTCCTGGTTAGAAGAATTGTCGACGTCCAAAATGCACTTAATTCCCTCAGTATCTGCTAAATCACAAATTCCCCTTTTAGGATATTTCTTTGGTGGGAACGTGCTGTGATGTGAAACCCCAGAGAAATGGAAACTGAACAGCCCAAAGTAGCCATAGGGGCAAAAATTGAGGAACACAACCATCCAGATGGGGCAGGACAAACCTCCCCAAAGCAATGGCTTCCTTGGACACTCTATGCAAGTTGGTTAAAACTGGGAGTAGAATGTAATTGGCTTCAGCAGCTCTTCCCTACCCAGGAACAACCACTGTGGAGGCACCAAAATTCCTTTCCAGACCTAGGTCAAACAACCTAACCCTCCCCTCCTCCAGCAAGGAATTTATAGACTCACCAAAGCTATAGTCAGGTGACTGACCTCTGTTACTAAAACTTAGTCCTGCTGTCCCCTAAGAACCATTAACTTGAAGTTCCAATGATGCTTCAGGTAGGAGTGAAAGAGTGCTCCTTGGACCTGAGGACTCTCTCTTTCTAGTCTTCTTGCTCAGAGCTGCTCCATCATCTTACTCCTCTTAGTTCAATAACGTAATCTACAGAGAAATCTAACAAAAATCAAATGAAGAGGCCTATCCGCTTATCCCCTACCTTTGTATAATAAAATGTAATAATGAAAACAAACTACAACGCCTATAAACAAATAAATTAATCACAAAGATTTAACAATGATTTCCAGGAAATTACACCTAGACACAGTGCTAGTATTTGCGGCATCAATCAGAATGCTCAGCAGGAATCACATTTCTGAGAGGTAAGACAAAATATGACGCAAAAGTTGTCCAATCTGTGCAGTCCTGCACAGTGGTGAAGTATAACTAAACCGCCCTGCCATCCTGAGGCAAGTAAGAGGTCACCGAAACCCCAAGAAGACCTACCAAGTGATATCCCTTGACTGTTCTGCTCTTTTTCTTATATATGTATTTTTTGGTGAGTCACTGAATAGCATGAGATGTACCTTTTCTCCCTCCCTCTCTCTCTCTCTCTCTCTCTTTTTAATAAAACAAAATGAAAACAACCCCCCCCGGCCTCCACAAAGGTGACTGTTAAGTCACTACAACCATTGAAGCCTACAACAGTGAGCAGTGCTTACCTGATAGGTTACTGCCAGTCGGCTCCATCACAGACATCTTCCATTGGGCCGTAGTCTGGTGAGCAGAGGCACTCCGCTCTCTTAAAAGGGGACACCTTAGTCATCCTTCCTCCTAATGACTCCTGCTTGCAAACAACGAGCCTTACAGGTAAGTTGGCTTTATGAAGTTAGTTAAACAGAAAGATATGTTTAAATAACTGATTAGTTCACATAATTGGGATCATAATTGACTCTCTGCTGATATTCAAAAATTCTGATCTCATTTTTGAAATAAAATAATGGAATTCAGTAAAATAAAATGTTATTAATAAAAAATGTGCCCACAAGCAATAATAACGTTTCATCTGGATTTATTTAAGTAAAAGACAAGCGGGAAGTGAAGTGGAATGAGTGTGTTCTGAGTGCCACGAAATCCACAGAAGCTAATTCATTTTAACTGTATTATAGCAGCTGGGAATACAGTTTAGCTGTTACTATAATTTATAGCAGGCTTTGCTGTAAATTATTAGAACTGTGCATTTCAATAACTGTATTAAACAGAAAGCAATGAATTGAAAATCTCCTCATACAGGAGTTTAGGTAACTGCTATATCACATTAATTGTTAAGAATATCTGTGAAGCAATTTTGATAATTACTAATTATTTCTAGTCTACTGTGTTTCAGTGTAAGCTCTGTGTTATAAAAGAGAAATCACAAAGATAATATATTGTGCTATCATGTTTAATGATGGAATGGAAGATTCTGTTTTTTTTTTATCTCCTGTTACTATATTTCCCTATTGTAAATTATATTTGATTGAAAGGATATGAGAGTGCACATGAGTAGATTTTATATTAGAGTCCAGTCTGCCATTGCTTAAATAATTTAGTCCCACCTACCACCGCCACCCCTTTACCCAGGGTTTATATTGTATTTCTCACTTCTACATACCTGCATTACATTTACTTTAATCTCTTTACTTCAGATTTAAGGCATAAAATTAATATTTTTGAAAGTTAAGGATAGAACAATTGCATCTAAAATAGAGTTTGGTTCTATTTTGAGAAAATACTGCTGTTCTTCTCTGAACCCAATTTGAACAATTTAATAATCTGGACCATATGCATAATTTCTCATATAGACTGAACATTGAAAAAGTTAATGTTTCCTATTAAATAAGCCTGTACAATCAGAATATTTTCATCTAATGACAGCAGATAGTTATAATATCCATTATAACCACTATTTAATTTTTATTATAGTTTTATTTTATTTATTTTGCTTTTGTTTACTAGGTTTGTCTAACTGGGTTTAGTCAAAAACCTTTTTTCAGAGGAGGCCTGGGAAGAAAATTTTCAACATATTACAAACATTTTTAAGCATGGATTTAGTAATATACTTGAACTGAGATTAAATAATATACATAACAACTGCACATACATTTGCTAATTAGATTTCATTTGTGTGAAATAGACAGCTGTTACAGTATTAAAAGATACTTGTGCATTAATAGATGGTAACATTGAACATCTGAAAAGGTGTATTATTGGGTCTGTCAGATAGATAATAAATAATTTTGATTAATGCTTAGAAATTTGAATAAGACTAGATGAGGGAAAGAACTAAGTACGGCAGAAAAAGTTAATATTGTACATAAAAGGCGGGGTGTGAAGCAGGATCAGAGACAATTTCTATATAAGGTTAGCATAAGGCTTGTATCAGAAGAATACAGGTGGAATGATCAGAATGTAGCGAGCATTGTTGAAGACTGGTTGTGCGGTATAGGATTCTGAAGGAAGAGAAATGGTCTGATGATAAGCAAGTTGAAGATAACAGTGGTATTTATCCTGGAGGTGTACAAGTTTTCGAATTGATGATGCGTGCAAATTAATCGCAGTTAAGGTATCTGCAGTATTCTGATCAGTTTAATTGTATTTAGGTAATTTTGTACTTGAAGAATTAGTTTGCCTTTATGTTGATTAAGGGGAATGTCGGATTGATAGCACTGTTGCTCATTGATTGCAAAAAACAGGAATTTTGTTAATTAACTACATAGCTGAGGACATCAGAATGGCACAAAAATGGACATATGCAAATGTGAAGATATCTGTGTGCACCAGTGGAAGGTAATTTAAACACATCTGACCTTTTTTGGCATTTCCCTATACTTTGGCCACCATGTAGCATGAGGTCAGAAAATTCTCCTTTCTAGCACAATTAACAACTAGGAGTATCTCAACCAGATCAAAAGGCATTATTATTATAAAATGTATAGTCGACAAAATCTTTTCCTGGTACATAATCAATCCTTCCTCACTTTAGGATTTGTTTTAACTTATGTGAAAGAAGGGTGATAAGAAATTATTAAGTAATTGGAGACCCATATCAAAAAGTAATTGAGGATTATAAAATAGTCATGATTATGATTTTTCAAGTAGGGTTTAAAAATTTCATAAAAGAGGCAATTGGTGACTGAAGTATATGAAATAAAAATATGATAGTACAGGTAACCTGGTTAAAGTTAAGGAAGTAATATACAAAACTTGTGCATGTTTCCAAGAAGGCTTGAAAAGGCTCTATTACAAGCTGGGTTTTTTTTTTTTGTTGTTTGTTTGTTTCATGCAGTTTGAAGTTCTATGATTAATCCAATATGGATGGAATGTAAAAGAGGATTTGGGGTTTAATAAATTAATTTTTTAATTCAGTATACTGAATGTTATACAAAATAGAGAAGACAACATGGTGACTAAAATATTAAGCACAACATATAATACCCCCTCGACCTTTAGAGCTAGAAATCTAGACAAAGCGTAAACTAATGGGGAGACAAAGGCCCAGAAATAGGACCAGAGTTTAAATATTCTTATAAATGGAGAAAGTTGCTAGAATAACAGCATTCATGCATGCATTTTCTTAAGGATATGAATTCTGAAGCTCAAATATATGCCACTATTTAGTGAATTCAATTTACAGCAATTTGCTAGAAAACCACAAATTTTATGAAGAACAGACTAAAAATGTGAAGCAAAAATCTGGACATTTGAGATGTATGAACATATGTATACATTCTTGATTCAGTACTATCCAGGAAACATAAGAGATGAAAATATTGAAAGAGAAGTTACTGAATACGTGAATAAATTAAAAGAATAAGAAAGTCATGTAATAGCAGTGATATTAAAGAGGAAAAGTTAGTACGAACACATTAATGCTAAACATTACAGAGTTCACCCTCAAAATGAAGAGAAGGTGAAATGAAAGAAACTATTATAACTAAGAAAAAGGCTTGCGTATATTAATGAATATGAATATTTTTGTGGAGACTGAGTATTAATAAACTTCTAACCATGGCAGTCATAAAGGATAAGCAGTTATTTGGAACGTTATTTGGAACGTTATGTTATGTGGATAAACAAGAAACAGTTGAACATAATTTTACAGTGTGAAAGAACAGAAAAATCTTAACAGGAAAGGGAGATTATTGGAATATTAAAAAATGATTATGCAAATAATGGTATATTTTTTATAAAGGAGTTGAAAATGTTACGATATAGTGGATACATATTATTAGTTTATATTTGGAATATTTGCTAGATACAATGAGGTTTTGTTATAATATAAATTGGGATGAGTGTGAAATATGAAGAAAGGCATAAAAGTGGTTATGAACAACGGGATGAGGAGAACAAGAAATATAATGTACTATAAGATTGTGTTTGATAATTTATTTTGTTATTATATAAAGAGGAAATGAACATTGAAAAAGATTTTTATTTTTAAGTAGGTGATTGTGATTTTACGTTTTGCATCATATTGCTTTCATTAAGTAAAAATATTGTATTATTTTTGATAAGTGCCATGGTATAGTTTACATACACTTGAGTTGCTACCAATTCAGGTAGATGGAACCCTGGGTTAGCATCTCATCTGAGCAATGGTACAGTAAGGAGTTTAGAGTCCTCATATGCTGTACAGCAGTGGATGTGTTGGAAAGTTACTGCAAGTAATTGAACTGGTAATAGAATCCTAAGAATTCTGATCAACTGGTACCAAAGGTGAGCTTGCTACTTTCTGACCCACTGACATGACATTTAAGACCACAACAGTCACAAAACCATCTTATACAGAGTCAAACCAATGGTATATCCTCAATTCACAAGCTTAGCGTGCTTGACTGGAAAATAGCATGTGCTAATGAATCCTGATGATGTGTCATTGAGGTAGAGATATATTCCCACGAAAATACCATTAGCTTTCATGAGTAGAAATGAAGGACGTGGATCATTCAAATTTCATAAACAAGTAATTGCAGTCACAGTGGTGTGACCAGTGAAATTTGGGCAGTGAAGGCAAAGCAGTTAAGCTTAAGATGATAGCAATGAAGTGCTTGAGATGGGTAATAAGATGCTTACTGTTGGACAGACAAAATTGAGGACATTAGAGTTGAAGCAAATGTATTCCCAGTTGCAGAGTAGGTCAAGTAGAATATATTGTGTCCGTTTGTTTACATATACAGGAAAACATGTCAAGTTGGCAAAGCGGATCTAAGTAGTGATAGTTTGGTCACATGTGAAGGAAAGCAGAAGACAATTTATCAAAACAGATTTAGATTTAGGAGTCAAAGGAAAAAGGCAAGAGAACATGAGGAAATGCATCCTAGAGACGGATGAATTGTATGACAGAAGACGTGAGTTTGCCATGACTTTCAAAGAAGTACAGTAACTCTAAAAGAAAAAGACAGTAACTCTAAAAGAAGAGAGGTGGTGGCAGTTGGCACAGCATCCTGACCTCATGTAAAAATAGGAAATAAGGGCTTTGTAATGATGATGATGATGATGATGATGATGATGATGATGAAGAATCAGTAATTGTTAGCATTTATTGGTGCCCCTACACAGCATACAAGTTGACCTACAATACCTGTTGCTATTTATTTAAATGGGACATCACCATTACTGGGAAAGAGTATGAAAATGGTCTTTGATCCAGGGTTTTGTCATGTCAGTTGATACTGTGGGTAAGTTGCATAAAAGTTATTTATGTTCTCCTTAACAATAAGCCAGTAAAATCTAGCTAAAATTCAAATTTTGTTTCATCCATTCCTAAATGGACACTTGCATTTGTGGTTATATGCTAATTTCATTACAAGTCATAGAACTAAGAGCTGTTTCAATATCTCTTCTGAGTTTTTGGTGGATTTATGTTACATCACCAAAGGTACTTTAGGTGAATGGAAAAAAAAATTAAAGCCATTCACTGAAACCAGGACAAGCCCCCCTACACCATGTACTCCCACCCATATATATATATATATATATATATATATATATATATATATATACCAACTCTAAGGTTTCACAACAGTGAAAAAAAAGCAAACTCCACTAGCAGCAAAAGTAATTTCAGTGAGCAGCGCTCACTGTTTTTGTGTTTCCAAAATTACGTTCAGTAACATGACATGCTGCCATTATTGGTTACCCTTTAGAGCAGGACATTTGTTAATTCAAACTATAGGTATTAAGTTAGGCTGTTTTGCTGCATTCATTCACTATTTATTATTTGTGTATTTACTTTAGATGTGCTGTGTGTGTTAAGTTTCTTCTGAGCTTTTAGGAAAATGACATGGCTCATCTGGAAGTCAAATAAATCATTACCGGAGACCATTGCCTCTTCACATGTGAATAGCAGTAAAGGTTTTCTTTTTTATCTGAGTGATCCTGTAAAAAAATGACAGTTAAAAAATATTTTTGTCCACCAAGGGTATTGGCAGTTTTTCTGTCTCCTCAGTATTTTTCTTATTGGCCGTCTGCTTTGATGCAACAGGGAAAAGCTGAAGACTCGACTTGATTTCCCCTTCTTCATTCTGGGATTCGCCGATCTCTTCTTATATTTTTGTACTATTTCCCTCAGTCTATTTGTAATATCCTTAATTACTGGTCCTTCTGTGTCAGTTTTCACCCAGAGATCTTTTATTACTTTGTACTCGATTGTTTTGGTAAGACTCAGTAACAGATTTATTAAGTCTTTCCACCCCAAATTAAATCCCGACACACTCTGTGTCTTCTAGTCCCGTACTTTTTTCGGTACTGGGGCTGTGTGTGTCTGGCAATATCGCTGGTTAAACCTTTCCTCATGTGGTTCTCATAGCTCTTTGAACTCTAGGAGTCTCAGCCAATTGCCACAGCATGTGTTAAGTTAGGCAGTAGATCTACTTGGGCATAAAAGGGTTTGCATGTCTGTTATAGGATATCTTATGTTGTCACAATGTGCACATATAACTGCTTCCCTTTTCTTTTTACTGATTGTTTTACAATTGCAAACATATTTTGAGCTAACTAGTACAAGTGCGCTCACTGAACCCAAAAATCACTTTACTTCTTTTCCTTCTACATTTGGCACATCTCCCAGCAGTACAGTGGCAGAAGCTGACTCTCCGTCTTTCTCTCTCTCTCTCTCTGTGTATGTATATATATATATATATATATATATATATATATATATATACGTATAAAGATGTAGTGCCCATAAATCATGCCCACTGCCACATGGTACCTGTCATTCAGGGCTGATTGCTCACTACGTTACTGAGGACACTGCCATAGAACAGGATAGCCTAAGGCATTTAGGGTATGCATTACTGGCCATGCACTGGTCCAACAAATGTGCATGCAGGTTCCACTTATAAGTGGCATGCACATGCTATTTATACATTCTAACATATCTGACCCCATTGTGTTTATCTGCTAGCATTACACTGGTTGCCCATCATATGCTGGCATCTGTATGTGAACCACCAGTTTCATGCCTGCCTTTGGTACAACAGATTGGCATTTTACATCGTTCAGTCAGTTTATTTAGTAACACTGTCCATTTCCACATGGTGTGTTACTGTGTCTGTCCCAAAGGACCTATCCTTGGGATGACCACACAAACATTCTATGGCCTATTTTGGTCAACAGCACCATCTTGACATTAGTGTTATTCCCCCCTCCAAGACAGCTGGCAGCATTTGACTACACCCTTACATGTACATCTTCCAGAAGGAACATACAGGATTTTGTAAATAGTCAGTGCTATTCTCCCTGTCAAAATAGTATACTTAGCAGCTGTTTAGCCCATTTGTAGGCAGCTGTAAAGCTGATCATCAGATGCAGGCAGGATAGTACTGAGATTTTTTTTTATCTCTGTTTTTATGATACTATTTTAAGTCCATCATTTCACTGTCTATTCTCTGTTACTTTTGTCCAGAGTGCATATTGCAGGTGCTTTCTTTGTGAGTAATGTGATTTACTTGTCCTCATGGCTAACAACTGCATACTTTACTGCCATTTTATCTCAGTGTGCTTTTATGCTTCCTCAATTCATATTTATTAATGGTCATTCACATAGCTACTACTCTTACTGATACAGTGTTTATCTGATCCCCTTTTTTGATACACCTCTAAATACTATTGTTATCACATAATACCTTTTGTCTTCTTATCTATTTCCATTTGCTATCTTAATTTCACTCAGACTTTCACTATCTTTGATTTGCTCACTAGCCTAAGCCTACCACTTGGAGTCAATCTATATATAGCTAGCAGGTATACCTAATCCTACATAAGATGCTATTCCTTTATTGCCACCACTACATCTAACCGTTTCTACAGGTACCTCACTTTACCTATCCAGATACCAGTAATGAAGCAGAGACTGTCAGTTACTCTCCACAGGAATCCTGAGGCAGTGTAGGAACTATCTTAGCTGTCCTAGCAATCCATTATTACTACCTAAAGCAAAACAAATGTGTAACAGATGAGGGTGATCTCTCAGATCCTGTCAGTAAAACATAAACGTCCACATCTTCATACTCAAAAAACATACATGTGTATCAACATCTGCCTACCACCATCCATCACAGAGACACATACTGTTACAAACAATCAAAAAGTTCAAAAGGCAGTGTCCTTAAGTCAGACATATAGCCTATGGCTAAAATAAACAATAATAACACAAGTAATATTCTAGCTATTGGTGAGTCTACTGTTAGGCATAGAGACATTACAGGGACTGCACTGGTAGTAGCAAAGCACATCATCAGTTGTCTGTGAGGCGCATACACACGCCACACACACGCGTGCGTGCTCTTGTAGTATACTAAGACTGAGGTTATTTGGGATGAGACACATAGGTATAAAATCTCTCTCACAGATTTTAATTCATTCAAAGTAATGTCATTCATTATTTAATAATGAGAGTAAGACTTTGATTTTTCAGGTATACTAATAGCAGAGAGACACTGGTGCTGCGGTAGCATTGTCGCCTCACAGTAAGACGTTGTCCTGTTCGATTCTCAGCTAAAGCGTCTTCTGTCTGGAGACATGCATGAATGGGCGTACCTTCGTTGAAGGTTGTGCGTCAGGGCTGGCAACTCGGCACGTAAAAATCTACTGCCAATCATTAGCAGACCGGAGTTCCGCTGTGGTGACCCCTAACCGGGAAAATCCGAAAGACACAACAGCAACAACCAATAGCAGAGAGACACACTGTCATATAGAAGGGTACTAGTGTCAAAAATGACACTCAATCACAGAGTGGACAGAACTAATGCCATATCACCAAACAGAACTTATAAATCTGATGCAAACTTATAAAGAGATGCCAGGGTAACAGCTTTAACATGGTTTTGCTGGGTTTTGTACTCTGGAGGTAATACAGTGCTACTGAATGGGGAAGAAATGCACGCATATGTTTGCTTGGTGCTCCAACAACACTTAAAGCATATTAATAATGATGTAGACCAGTATAGCCTGACAGTTCAAAATGATGGGGTAAAAAACACAGACAAATCAGCTTTTGCAGATTGTGTACCCATGTAGTTCGCAGCTGGGATAGCTCTCTTAGAGAAAGGTATCTTGAAAAGGAGAACCCTTTCAACCATAGTACGACCTTCACTGGAGATGTGCTCTGTCAGTGTAGTCATAGCTGTAGTTCACCATAAATAAGTGGAATGGATTTATATCTCCTTACTGAAGGATGACAAGAATATTAAGTAATATCAATTCCTTGGGAGGGCATGCTGAAACCATGCAAAAACTGTTGCAGGAGGACAAAAGTGAACTTACTGTGATTCTGTTCAATGGTTCCGTGCCAGTAAAAAGGACTGATGAATCATGGGAAATAACTGTAGATTATGGAGGACTGATGAGCGTTGCTCCACTGCTTGCACCTGCTGTTCTAGATGTCATTGCTATTGTGTAAAAATTGCAATTTGCCAAATTGTATCATTTAATACTGGACTTGGCAAATGCTATTTTCACCATTCTGATAGCTGAGGGTAAAGCTCACTTTGTATTCGCTTCAGATGGCAGACAGTATATTTTCCAAGTGTTTTAAAAATATTTGTGCAGTCTGGTACTGTGTCACTGAAGAGAGAATTAAACTGCAACTGAATAAAGTGACTGTATTTTGCCACATCAGTGACGTGATTAAAAGTAAACAACCCGATGTGGACATTGCTTTGCAGACTGTAGTAATTATTGACCATGCTGATGTGAAATACATCTAAAAAATATCTGGCTATTACCCCCTACTTGCTATATGTTTTATGAGAGAATACTAGAAAGACGTGTCCTAAATCTTGAAGACTACTGCTGTATTCTATAAAAGTGTGTCAGACCTAGACTCTGCCAAATCTCCATGAAATGCCTCCTGTATAACTTATTTTGATTGGAGTAATGACTCCTCTGAGACTGTTTTGTCTTCAATTGTTTTATATGCCACAGACAATGAAGTAAATGTTATCTAAAGGACTGGGACATCTGGTATGTTACAAAAAATCAGCTATGAACATGTGGTAACATAAAGCAAAAGCTGTAGAACAGTGAAAAATGCTATATTTATTCTATGCATCGAATAATTGTAAAAATGACAAACGTTGGCATAAAAAATGGTAATTCATATTGTAAAACTGATTACTTCAGATTTGTTACACACTGCACTGAGAGCAGCAAAAGCAGGTAATGAGGTATTAAGCAGTGTTGACCAAAATTCCTCGCATAATAAATAAATAAATAAAACAATAAGTTAAATTATACTGTATATAATTTGAATTCAGCATTGCAACTGTTATACTATCATCATGCAAAAGTAGGACAAACAGCTGATAATAGTCATAACTCAAATACCAATGTGCAGACGGTTAATTATAACAATGTTTCCTTGCATCAGACTATAAAAAGATATGCATACCTGATTTTTTATACCGGAAAACATATCAAACTGAATAAATAAATGGAAATTACTGTCATTGCTATGTTACTGAGTTAATATTATACAACTGCGTACACTAAAACTCCTCCAGACTTTTAGCATGTTACTCAATAGTTTTGAATTATGTCACAACTATTGAACAAGACTTTGGGAAATGTGCATCACACTGTGATTCAGTAATTAAAAAATAAAGGTACTATTATCAAGTTTGCTTATAAGATTCAGAAACTTCTAATTGGTAAAATAATGTTAGTGTCATTTCATCACTTATTACTTATAAATTTTAAATTTTTCCTGCGTTTTGTTTTGTTGTTTGTTTAATAGCATGCTTAAAAAGTGCAAATTGTTGTTTAAAAACATACATTTCCTTTAGCTTCATGCACAACATGAGTCACCGAACATGTACGTCCTATGAATTCTGTCCCATTTTTTTGATTGAGCTCCCTCAAGGCCGGACATGAAACAATGAAGTGAATAACAAAGTCATAAGAGCATGAACCTGTATTAAATAGACAGATATGCTTGTTAACATATTATGACATAATGATTAGTGAGCATGATTTTAATAATCCCGTATTAATTAATCAGAGTTTTGCATTTAAGTTATAAAATATATGAGACAAATATATTTATTGCAAAGCTATTGTTCATGCCATGACATTTTCGACACAATGACTATAAATCAGCAGTGTACTTTAAAAAGGGAAAGTAGCTGTTACTTTGCAGTGACGTGTTTTAGACACTGTCTAGCAGATTTGAGAAGTTAGTATGTAAAAATGAGCTGAAAAAAATATATAATGTTCTTTGTAAATGTTTCATACAGCTCAGGAAACTAAATGCTAGTTTTGATTAATGTCATAAAATTTCCAAAAAGCAACAGTTTAACAGCTATAAGTTTCCAGAAAGTACTGCATGTTCACTCATGTGTATATAAGTCAGGGCAGTGAATAGGTTTGCTAACCTTCCTCCCTTCCTTGCTTGTCTTAGGACTTGAGTTTGATAACCAGTACTGGAGTTGCTTTCATGCATCAGGATTTAAGTTGCACACTTTATCTTGATCTGATTGATGCATCAAAATTCAAGTCATCAGCTTGAACCTGATTTGAGTTGACTGAGTTATTGACTAAATGATTGATTGATTGATTGATTCATTCATTCATTCAGAGTCAGCCTTTGCCAAGAATAGTTTCAACTATCCCAAGAAAAGAAAGTCCCCTGGTGAAGTGTGCATGAGGATTAACCTGATGGTTTTTGTAGTTAACTGATTTTTGTGATTAAATTGCTTTTGGTTTCAGCTTGGTGTGCTGTCTCATTCTTCCATCTGTATTGTGTTTTACCACTTAACCTCAGTACCAAAATAAAAACCCAACATCGGCATTTTAGCAGCTGTACATGCCACAATACTGCAATGGTATTTCCCGTATTCCTTGGGGAGGGGCATTGACCAGCACTTGCACCTGTACAAGCCACAATACTGCAATGGTATTTCCCGTATTCCTTGGGAGGGGCATTGACCAGCACTTGCACCTGTACAAGCCACAATACTGCAATGGTATTTCCCGTATTCCTTGGGGAGGGGCATTGACCAGCACTTGCACCTGTACAAGCCACAATACTGCAATGGTATTTCCCATATTCCTTGGGAGGGGCATTGACCAGCACTTGCACCTGTACAAGCCACAATACTGCAATGGTATTTCCCGTATTCCTTGGGGAGGGGCATTGACCAGCACTTGCACCTGTACAAGCCACAATACTGCAATGGTATTTCCCATATTCCTTGGGAGGGGCATTGACCAGCACTTGCACCTGTACAAGCCACAATACTGCAATGGTATTTCCCGTATTCCTTGGGGAGGGGCATTGACCAGCACTTGCACCTGTACAAGCCACAATACTGCAATGGTATTTCCCGTATTCCTTGGGGAGGGGCATTGACCAGCACTTGCATATGCATTTTTTAGGCACTAATGCAAGTGCCTGATGTTGGAAGAATGACTTCTCTGAGACGGTTTTGCCTTCAATTGTTTTATATGCCATGGACAAAGAATTAAATGTATTTAAAGGGCTGGGACATCTGGTATCTTGGTATAGTTGAAACTGCTTGGCAAAGGCAGACTCTAAATCAGTCAGTCAAGCTTCATTGCACAGTTATATTCAAGTGCCGTTCAGAGACATTTATACAAAACAGGCTCCTTAGCAAAATGACATTTGTGGCCATAAGTACACTCATCGCACCAGGGATGCAGACATCAGTACACTCATCGCACCAAGGATGCAGCCATCAGTATACTCATTGCACCAGGGATGCGATGAGTATACTGATGGCTGCATCCTTGGTGCGATGAGTGTACTGATCGCACCAAGGATGCAGCCATCAGTATACTCCTCACACCAGGGATGTGACCATCAATATATTCATTGCACCAGGGATGCGGCCATCAGTATACTCCTCGCACCAGGGATGCGGCTATCAGTATACTCATCACACCAGGGATGCGGCCATCAGTAAACTCATTGCACCAGGGATGCAGCCATTAGTATACTCATCACACCAGGGATGCAGCCATCAGTATACTTATCACACCAGGGATGCAGTCATCAGTATACTTATTGCACCAGGAATGCGGCCATCAGTATACTCATTGCACCAGGGAAAGTTGCTTTGGAATGAGAGTAGAGATCTGAAAAGCTGAAACTGTCAGGTACAGAACCGTTTACATGAAGAAACTGATTTCAGAGTTGTGCCTGCACATTATTTTTGTGGTATGTACATTTGCTTTAGGTGAATGATTGCTATTGATGTACTGAAACTGTGTTGTGATAAGGGACTGAGCTACTTGTTGTAGCTGGCAAGTGAATTTGTTGTGAATTGCTAAGGACTTGTGACATAGTATGACACTTGCAGCTCATGCTATGTAAAAGTTTAACTGCAAAATGGGAACATTTGATGTGTGTTGTATGTCAGAGAGAGATTTAGAGTGAGGACTGTGTCTGTGTGTCCTACACACTTTTAGTATCCTTGTCATGTGAAGTGTTTGATTCTTTGCAGCAGACATGCTGTCTTATTTGCTATGGTGTCTTTTTAGGGAGGTATAGAGCTGGTCAGTGAACATTTATTTTGTGTGAGGCCTATGAGCAGTTGAGGCTTAACTTCAGAGAGCAGAATCTCACATTAGCTGTATATTTTTTTCACTGGAGGGCTTGTAACCTACATCTAGGGGAACTATTTTGGTGGACTTAGTACTCTACAGCCCTGCATGTTGTAACCATAAGGTGGTTATGCCCATGTACCTTTTATAATCACTCCTTTGATGAACTGTAGCTGTGAGAAAGAGTGTGTATCTTTGTAGGTGAAAGAGGAAATGGGGGCTTAAGTACCACTGACTAAGTCAGCTGGCCTAGCTGTGCTCCACAATGATTTACAGCAAAAACAAATATCTTGTCATGTAGATGAAGGGAACAGACATGTTGTTAATTCTGTACTATACTACAAGCATGTCTGACCATTAGACCTCATTACCCTTTGTACTTTATCTTACTACAGCTGCAGCATGCTTCTCGGTGTCTGAATTGGTATTATGGGGAGAGGGGTCCCCTCAACTCATACCTGTGTAAGAAGCATTATGGGAATAATAAGAAGGATTACACTAACATCTTGCATGTTGGCGGCCGCGGTGGTGCAGCGGTTACCGTTGCCACCTCACAGCAAGAGGTTCTCCGGTTCGATCCTCAGCTGGGTGCCTTCTGTGTGGAGTCTGCATGTCCTCCCTGTGGTCGCGTGGGTTTCCGCCGGGTGCTCCAGTTTCCTCCCACATCCCAAAGACATGCTGTAGCTGGATTGGATACTATAAATTGGCCCTAGGTGTGAGTGCGTGCATGTGTGTGCCTTCTGTGGAAGTTTGAGTGCTGGATTGGCAACTCAACACCGTAAAACTCCACTGCCAATCATGAGCGGGCAGGTGATCTGCTGTGACAATCCCTAACTGGGAAAAGCCGAAAGAAGAAGAAGACACTAACATCCTGCACAAAGTCTTGATTTAAGCCTCAGCCTACCATTGGTCTGCACCCACATTAAAGTTAAGGGTCTTAAAACAGTTTCAGAAGCTGTGAGGGTAGATATTCTCAAGCTGGCAATCATGGTTTATATCTTTGTAGGGGTATTTGCTATACACTGGCAGGAATTTCACTGCTGCATCTTTAGGACTTCCAAAATTCAAGGGACCGATGTGCAACATTTAACGGTATACTTCTACCCATCCTCAGTTTAGGAAGAGACAGTATGTGTAGCACTGTGTCACCAAGAGAAACAGAGCACTGTATATCCTTATATTACATCCTTCCATATGGCAAAGTAACATCTAGAGCTGCACCACACTGACTGCTGCTGTATGGATGGTAACCTTACATGTGGATAGTGGCACATTTTGGGTGACACTTAGCCCTGTCTGCATGAACAATGGGCATATTTGTATGTGGAACTATATGTATACTATGAGAGACATGCCACCAGCTTAAGTGTATATGTCTTTAGGCCTGATGCTGAGGAGAATTTCTCCTAGGCAGAGGACGAAAACATTCTGCAGACCCTAAGCATAGGCATGGTTGGAGGATGAAAGCAGACCAGGCCTTTTGTTATTATGTCTGGTGGGATGTTTTAGAACAGATCAGTATAACTGGTGGGCAAAACAAAACCTAGGCTCAGGTTCAACCAAGGGTCAGTAACAAGATTATGTATTAACATGGCAGAGCAACTTGCCTGGCACAGAAAGTGAGGGTCATGAGTGGTAGTCCGCTGACAGAGTCATCATTAGCATTATTTAGTGACTTCAGTTCTCAATGATTTTCCAGAAAACCATACATTTGTGAAAATAAAACATATGAGGGAAAAATCTGAACAATCTGCAAATATCTGGACAGTTTAGAGTTATGCTGTGGATATAAATATGCCTGATAACAGGGAGATATCTGGGCCTGATATTAATGGCATCCAAATCATGACACATTTGAGAGTCATGGTAATAGTGATAGATATGGACAATGTGACACTACATACCTTTCTCTTTCCATGGATATAGTCCTCTGCCTGGACAGCCCAAAGCACAGTCGCAGGATGCCATATAGGACAGAATCTGGCTAACACATTAGCACAAGAGCACCCTCTTTTTAAGTGCTAGAATTATTCTTGGTTGTTGCATGGTCCCTTGAACGTGAGAAGGGTGGTTGGGTGTGACATGGTGGTAGCTTGAAATTCCATGGGTTCAGTCCCCCGCCTGATCTGAGTGTCTCTATGGCTACTAATCAACATTAATTCAGAATTGCTCTTCAGGGACTGGCAGAGACCAGTGCAGTCATCGCTGAGCCTGTTGGGGTTGTAAGTGGTTGGCGTAATAAAATGAAGGAGAGTTTGGTCAATTTATTTAACATAATGGAAATCTGGAGAAAGGAGTCTCTCTTTCTGAGATGTCCCCTGTGCAGACACTCATCATGGCCACCACAGTTTTTATGGATGGTCTATCTCAATCTCTTTTGGGAAAGCTTACCATGGGAGGATGAGAACATGGTCTAGGTCCCATAAGATAGCCACAAAAGCAAGGTATTGGCCAATCTGAACCGCAGTTACAGTAACCATACTGTTAAAAATGGTAATCCAAAGGAAAGTGCAGCCCAGAAGTGGATAAGAAGAGAGGCAAAAATGTAATAGTAAAGTTGAGTGCTTTCATCCAAACTACATCAAACGGACTTCATCAAAACAGTCACAACCATTCAACCAGTTGTTTAAATACTCATGCCTTAATTAAAAGCAATCATGTGATCATGGTCATTAAAGCCACAGTGCACAAGTCATTCTTAAAACATAAATGATTTAATAAAAATATGCATCTTATGGATAGATACTTGAACTTTATTTTTTGTTGATTTATTTCAGTTTGGTAAACAGGTAGGTTGCTGGTCCTGAGATGCCTTTCAATCATGATGCAGGCCCCAGAGGAGTTGAAAACAGTATATTAAATTACACAGCTGTTAGTTATAGAATGATAAACAAAAGAAAGAGCAGTATACATGAAAAGTAATTACAAAATACTTGTGAAAGAAATACAGCAAAGAATGAATGCAGTAGGATGTCATTAGAAATTGTAGTATCCAGTACTGTACAACTGAATAATAGTACAGAGGGGCCTTGCTGTGACTGACAACTGGTGTCGAAACCATGGCCTTAGGCGTAATACCGAAAAGTGTGTTGTCATTCCCTTTGGGAAAAACTCAGTTCCCACTAATTACACATTGATGGTAGCCCACTGAACACTGAAGGCATTATAAGAGATCTGGGGACACAGGTTGACAGCAACCTCTCCTTCGACCACCACATTGCAACTGTGGTCAGAAAGTCCTTCTATGTGGCACATCTCCACCAACCAAGGGTTTTGCATCTAGGAAGAAAGAGGTCATCATCTATCTCTACTCTTCCCTCATTAGACCAATCATCGAGTATAAGGCCCCATTTGGCATGTACCTCACTAAACACCTGCAACTGCTGGAAGGGCCACAAAAGTACCTCACAAAGAGGATCCTAGGCCTTAAAAACATGCCCTACGTGGACAGACTCAAAAAACTCCAGCTTTTCTCTGTCTCATATCATTTATTAAGAGGCGATCTCTGCTTGACTTACAAAGCCATGTCTGACCCAGCCCTGTTAGAAATGTTACACCTAAAGAAATCCCAATCCTTCCGCACCACACACTCCAGGGACCTCAACCTCATTTCCACAATCAACAGAACATGCTGGAGGGGCAGGTTCATAACCCAGAGACTGCCCATGCTCTGGAATGGACTTCCCATACATCTCAAGCAGAGCACCTCACCGGCCCTTTTCAAGAGAAATCTTGATGAGTGGATGGGAAATAGAAAGTTCACCCCAGAGATCACTCCAGTGGCTGTACTTGATAGAGCCACTGGGAACTAATGGTGGCATGATGCCAGGGCACTTCTATGTTCTAGGCTTGTGAAGGCACCAGGGCCATTGGCCTAGTACACACCTATGAACAATTTTCATGTACCGCACTTTCTGTCCCAACCTCCCCCCCCCCCCCCCAGCCAGGCTTTTAATACTATATTTCAATGTTAAAATCAAATCAATACAGTGTTTATGGTATAGTATAGGGTACAGTATTAGTCAGACCTATTTTTAATAGTAACTCTCAAACAACCAGAAACTACAGTTATTCAGCATCTACCAATTCCCATGGGTGCCTGTTAACTGAGAGTTTACTCAATATCTTCCTTCTGCAGCCTTGGGTTCTCAAAAGTTTGAGCGAAAAGCGGGAGTAGTAGATGAGCACTGGATGTTGCTTAGCGCGTGTCTCTGAAAAAAGTGAAGGCTGTTTCTTCTTTTAATTTATTCTTCAGTTTCCCTTTAAAATGTTGCAGATAGTTTTGCTGAACTAACTTCTAAAGGAAGGTGGTTGCAGGTAGCTGGTGCAATTTTTGCAAATGTTTTTTTTCACCTGCGGTGGATTTGAATTGAGGCCTTTTGAGAAGTAGTCCTCCTCCTTGTGTGTTTTGGAATGTATAGAAAGTGTTTCTTATAAATAGCTTTGTTTTCATTAGGGGGCAGTGACCAAGTATAAGAATTTGAAAGCTACTGTACTGAGCATCTGCTGTGTCCTACTTTGTCCTTCTGGCCTGCCAATGCACACATCTTACTGTGACCTCCTTATGCATGTCAACTGTCTCTAAGTTCAAAGTGGCAGACTGCTCTCTGCTTCTTTAATATTTTAGGTGTTTGTGCTAGACTAGAGACTTGTTAGTGGAAATACATATTCCAGTTTAGGAATGAACATGTTTTTGCAATAGCTTATCTTACTTTAGGAGACAGATGATGAGATATCTGTGTACAAAGTTTCACTTGTAGTGCTACATAGGATAGACAGGCATCAATCTGAAGCCCTAGGTATTTCTGTTGTATTACAGCAGGTATTTCATTGCCATGGCTATCCTTAATTTATAATGCTGGGAGGTCAGAGGTTCTTTGCTTTGTACTAAACTGCATGTATAAGAAATTTTTCGATTATTTTTTTTTGATTGTTGTAGAATAAAGTAATCTTGATTTCACGTCTGTCTCCTTGTTTTGGATTCTTGGTTGGATTACTTTATTTTTTGTTACTGAATTTTTGGATTTATTATTTCTTTATTGCTATTTATCCAGTTGCAAAGTAAATGAACTTGTTTTGTATATTTTGCTTTAGTTTGAGTTTAATTGTAGTCACCATAAATATGTTAAGAAATACGCTGTTTAGGAGCAAGTAGTTTGCACATCTAGACTCATTTCATATGTCCAAGATATTTTAAGTTAAAAAGACTTTTGTTGAATTTGTTTCTGGACAGGAATTATGATGTCTTGTTTTTTTTATTCTTTTTACAAAAAAATCAGCAAATTAGTTACATCCCATTATGACACATTTATTCCTATTTTATCAGCTGAAAGTGCACTAAGCAAGCACAGATGCATGGTACAGGATTCAGTTCATACTTTGAAAAGGCAATTGGCTATGCTTTAAAATTGCCCACAAGGACAGCTAGCCTAGTTCTTACTTATTAACACAAATAAACGAAATATCATTTCAGATTAAATACCACTGCTTATCCAGTCATAAATGGCATAATTTCTTTTAAAAGTTTTTAGAAAATAAACTCCTTGGTTATTAGTTAATTTATGTATGGGATAAGATGTGTCCTATTATTTAACTCTATTGAGTTAGCTGTATATACTGATGCTAGTATGTTGTATCTAATTATGAAGATGTGTGATGAGGAAACTGCTTAACTTAATTATTGATTCCCTGAGTTTCCTGAGTGTTGCAGTTTTGGTTTATTAGATTTTTACATGAAATAGAAAACTAGTACAAAGCAAAATACTTATTTTTATTTTTTTATCTCTCTCTCTCTCTCTCTCTCTAACAAAAAAAAAAAAAAATTGGGAGGATGGCCTAATGGTTAAGATGTTTGCCTTACAAACACAAGGTACAGAGTTTGAATCTCCCAAGGGATAATTGGCTAGGTTTAAAATGGCTTGCAAGGGTAGTTAGCCTAGTACTAATCTATGAATCGCTCTCTCTCTCTCTCTCTATATATATATATATATATATATGGATTCACTTGAAATTCCCAAACATTGAATTTCATATCATCGAGACCATATGATCAATGTTTCAGAATATCGAAATTCCAAAACAAATTCAAAAACACCCCCAACAATTTAAATGTTTCTGCAGATGGACAAGCCACCCTGCACCACCCACACCCCTGCTACTTAAATATTCCAACTCCCAGATCGCACTACAGCGAGGAAAAGGGAAATCTCCCATTCTGTGCTGTATCTGTTCACAATGTCGAAATTCCAAAAGTTTAATCATATGGTCTTCGATCTTTCAGGATTCCGGCATTGTGAAGAGTTCCCATATATATATATATATATATATATATATATATATATATATATATATATATATACATACATATACAGTGGCTATAAAAAGTTTATACCCCCCTGTTAAAATGCCAGGTTTTTGTGATATAAAAAAAATGAGACCACAGTAAATAATTTCAAAACTTTTCCCACCTTTAATGTGACCTATAACCTGTACAATTCAATTGAAAAACAAACAAATCTGTTACAGGAAAAATATAAAAAAATAAAAAATGCACAAAAAGCTGGTTGCATAAGTGTGCACACCCTTAAACTAATACTTTGTTGAAGCACCTTTTGATTTAATTACAACATTCAGTCTTCTTGGGTACACACCTGCCATCAACTAAAGAGACTCTGATGAACCCCAAATAAAGTTTTGTTGTCCTAGTAGGATTTTCCTGACATTTAATCAGTTGCCTGCTATAACAAAAGCCATGGTTCTCAGAGAGCTTACAAAGCATCAAAGGGATTTCATTGTTGAAAGGTATCAGTCAGGAGAAGGGTATAAAAACATTTCACATATTCCATGGAACACTGTGAAGACAGTCATCAAAAAGTGGAGAAAATATGGAACAACAGTGACATTGCAAAATTGATGAAAAGAGAGGCTGCCAAGAGACCTACAGCAACACTGAAAGAGCTGCAGGAATTTCTGGCAAGTACTGGTTGTGTACTATATATGACAACAATCTTCCGTATTCTCCATATGTCTGTGCTATGGGGTGGTAGGGTTGCAAGACAGAAGCCTTTTCTTACACAGAAAAACATCCAGGCTGAGCTTAAATTTACAAAACAATACATTGTTTCCCAAAAGCATATGAGAAAAAGTGTTATGGTCTGATGAGACCAAGGTTGAACTTTTTGGACACAATTCCAAAAGGTACACTTGGTGCAAAAACAACACTTCACATCTCCAAAAGAACACCATCCCCACGGTGAAGCATGGTGGTGGCAGCATCATGCTTTGTGGTTGCTTTTCCTCAGCTGGAACTGGGACTTTAGTCAAGGTGGAGGGAATTATGAACAGTTCCAAATACCAGGCACTTTTGGCCCAAAACCTTCAGGCATCTGCTAGAAAGCTGAAGATGAAGAGGAATTGCACCTTTCAATATGACAATGACCCCAAGCATGCATCCACATCAACAAAAGAATGGCTTCACCAGAAGAAAATTAAAGTTTTGGAATGGCCCAGCCAAAGCCCAGACCTAAATCCAATAGAAAATCTGTGGAGTGACATGAAGAGGGCTGTGCAC